>NC_133877.1:8974986-9043486 GCF_044706935.1 Curcuma longa | reverse complement strand
AACAAAATAAGTTATCTACCGGCACATGCATAATTATAATCAATTAGACATATCTAAAAATGTTAAAATGAGATATCACAACAAAGCAAAAAATTAAAGATAAAAAAAAATACTAAAACATTCAAGCATAATATGCAAACACAGAAAATATCCCAACATAAAATATCCAAGAATAGGTCATAAAGATATGACAAGTCTAATGGTGGTGGGTTATTTTTGCTCATATGTCAGAACGTCATCGTTCTGACAAGTGGTATGAGTTTACGATACGAGTTTGTCAGAACGTCATCGTTATTTTTGCTCATAAGTTAGTTTACGATACGAGTTTGTGCACCCCTAACCGAGTCGACACTGGAATCGCGAGTTTGACAACCTTGATAAGTGGTATGCAGAGTTCATAGACCACATAATTGGATGATACATATGATGAACCTTTATGGGATTCCTATGTGTGAGTATCTAGCTTTGTTGCATGGTTGACTCGTCAGCAGCTGCCTTTATCACAAATGAAGGAGGTGCTAGAGATGTTTTAGAGATTACACACAACAAAAGATAAACCATCTCATAATTGGATAATGCATATTGGAACAATAACATCACAAAAAAAAATCTTCATATATGATCATGAACACATTTTTTCAAGCGTTGTAAAGTTCTTTTTATTCAATCATCCCGATTTGTTTTGCACTCTACTGTGTTCGCATATGCACAGTATAAATAATTACATTATATTATTAACAATGACAGAAATATCACTGCCCCCTTCAATTAAACTTTGCCTCAGTTGGCAGCCTGTCAACAAGAATGGTAGTAGTTCAAAAATGCACCTGACCTAGAAAGAACTTGAGTAATGAAATCAATACCTCATGACCCGAAACGAGAATCATACCTACAAGTACATAAATCTCAAGTCTTCCAAAAGATGTGTGAAAAGACCAATATTTTGGTCCTAATAGGAACACTCGCATTGTCAGTATGACATAAAATATAGTGAATAAAATGAAAACAAGATGGTTCGAGTTACAAGATGCCTATATTCTTAAAAGGAAAGTTAGCAGGGTGTTTTTTGTCATTCTCAAAATGAGATATGAGAATGATTCTTCAACTCACTACTGCAACACTATAAACAGATAGGCAAACTTTTTTCTAACCTGGAAGTTATGAGAATGATATCCAAACCTCCGACCATTCATGTCAATATATATTCATTAACTTGAGCATTCTGACACAACAGTGTTGTCTTCATTTACTTCGGCATGCTGCTGAAATATGAACCATCCCCAGTTTGCATATGATGCAGCTTCATCATCAAAGGGAAGTGAGTCAGCCTGAAGTGAGTCTAATTTGTTGTGCTTTGCAGAAATAACAGGTAGCTTTCTTCGATACTTTTTAGCCATCTCTTCAGCCTCAGAAAATACTTTCTGATAATTTGAGAGTAGGTTAGAAGAAGCTAAAGTAAGCATACGGGCAACTAAAGAACAAAAGAACTTTCAATTAAAGAAACTTTAAAGAGACAGAACCTCCTTATCTGAGAGTAGTAGCCCTGGCTCACTTTCAAGATCTGCAATGCTATTTGTAGCACAATGGAATTATACAAGATATCAATTTACAATGCAAAAAATTTATTTTCTTTTTCTATAACATCCATTATTAGTCCATAAGATATCAAATTAGCAAACACTATTTCATGATTCTATGTTGTGCAAGCACAGAAATACTAATGTTTGTAAAGATTCGTCAATAGTTGAAATACATTATCCACGTAATATGGTTTTTCTAGGATGGATGGAGGATGGGGAAAGAATGGCAGAAGAGAGATGATAAGCACTCCAAATTTCATCATTTCCTTGGAGAGAAATTGGAGGGGAAAAAAAGAAAAGAGAGAGAGAAAACAGTTCACCCTTTCTCATTTTATTTCTGCCCAAATCGAGGCACATGAGCCAGTTGCAATTGGCTTTATTATTTTAAAAAATTGAAATCATTTATTACCTATCTTTTCATTATTTCTATCATTTAAAATTTTTCAAAATTAAAATTTCGATAAAATAGTGATTCTTTCTTCTCTTCTTCCTTATTTCTGTCTTTTTCTATTTATCTTCCATTCCACGTTTCTATCCCCATAGAAAGCAAACAAGGATAAAGTGATTAAAAAGACCAAACCAGCTATAGATTTTAAATTTGAAATGGGAATAAATGATTTATTATAAACAAGAATGATCAACTAACATACCTAAGAGATATTTTGTCAGGAAACATTGACTTGACCACAAGAACTTTTACTTTTTCATTCACTTTTAGTATGTCACTTATGGATGCAACACGGGCTCGAGTAATATTTGAGATATGGAGTAGTCCACTGCAATTGAAAGAGCATTTGATTAGACTTGGTATGGAAGAAAAGAAATAAATCAATATTTGTAACATATACACATAGATAAAGTTCACATTACTATTTGACTATTACTCAACAATAAACAAGAAGGTTTAGTGTTTATCATCTTGTATTCTGATCATACACAGCTAGAAAACATTTCAAAGAAAATCATGGGCATTATACCAGAAAAGAAACTCAATTCAAATGCTACATCAGAATCTTTAGAGAAAGCAGAGAGACAAGCTCAATATGTTTTACATGGCAATTGGCAGACTTAAAAGTGGTATTAAAAGATATTGAAATAGAACATTTGAAAAAAGAATGGTTGAATATGTTTATTGATAACCACATCATAATTGACTATGACAATCATGACAGCCTTAGGCATGACTGGCAAAGGCAATCATGATAGCACCCATATTAAGATGGCGAAGGAACATATGGAATTTGATGACAAATTACAAAGAAGAATTACCCACTCCGGCAATTTCCTTTCTTGTCCCATACTCTTGGAGATTGGGTTGACTATAAAGCACTTAACATTGTGAGAGTGAAAGACAAGTTTTCCAATTTAGGTGGTGGACAAGCTGCTAGATGAACTTCTTGCCATAAGATACTTTTCTAATTTGGATCTTAGATCTAGCTATCAGCTATCAGCTATCAGCTATCACCAAATTTGAATGGAGGATGTGGAGAAAATTGCATTCTGAAGGCATGATAGGCATTTCGAATTTCTGTCCCTTTCAGCCTCACAATTCCCCCAACGGCATTTCAAGCAGCACCAAAAGCTAACTCTAACAACGGAAGTAGAGAAGGGGGAGAGGAGGAAGAAGAAAACACTCATTGTCTAGGGACTTTGTGGAAGCCTCATGCACTGCACACACGAAGTCAGCCCTCATCGTAGACCACAAGTGAAATTGTTGCCATCTCAGGACCACACAGAAGCCTTGTGAACTTTGTGCGAAGATGTTGCCATCGTTGCAAACCATATGCAGACCTCAGTCGAAATCATTGTCGTTTTGAGACCTCACAGAAGCTTCACAAAGACGTCACCATTGGTGTGAGGTGTCACCATAGTTGTGGTGCCATCTATAGCTTGTCTCGCATGTCAGTTAACCAACAAAACAAGATGTTTCTCCCATGCCAACCAACAGTTCGTGTTCAGGAGACAACTATGTATGTCTTGATATGCCCTCCGATGATGTCCGAAGTTATGACAAAACATGGCTCACCCATCTGATCCAAATTCATTTGGCTTTATCTATCCTGCAACAACAAAATCTCTTAAGGTGTTCTGATGCTCTTTCTAGTGAGCCAAGATCTCTTACCTGGGACACATATCATATGAATTTATGAGTGGATGGTGTAGAGGCTGATCCTTGTAAGATTCAGACTATCTTAGCCTGGCAACAACCTACTTCAATTTTCAAACAATTCAATATTCTTAGTGGTCTCAGCTACTACTGTAACCTTGTTGGGAAGTGTTAGAACCTTATAGCACCATACAAGTCAATGCTTTGGAAGAATCGATTGTCTGGAATCCAAAGTCAACAGATACCTTCAACAAACTTGAAGCTGCCCTACTCAAGCTCCTAGTTCATCCCTTCCAAATTTCTCTAAGCCCTTCACCATTGATCAAGCATAGGAATTGGAGCAGTACTGCAACAATGAGCCAACATGATTGCTGATTTCAGCTGATCTTTAGCTTTGCATCATCACTGTCTACCAGCTTAATTAGTAGAAAGAATTAATCGGACTGGTGAAGGCAATTGAACATAGACTCCATATATTTGGAGGCATAATTTTATTATCAGAACTGACCGTAGCACTCTCAAATTTTTGCTCAAATGATTACCCATGATTCCCAACCAACACCAAGTAAACTAGTTGTATATAAATTTTTTTTTGTTCGAATATTGTGCATGGCAAAACAACACATTTGTGGATGCACACATTTAAGCTTGCAGTGACTGGAGCAGCAAACCCAAGAAGACTAGCAACACAACCGTTGGGCATTCCAAGACATGCTATTCCTTGTGCATGACTAGCATTGCCGCCACCCATGATAAAAAGCATGAAGCTTGTTGGGTTTTCCAAGCCGCAAAAATCGCTTTTTGCGTTGCGGAAACCTCGGAACACCCTTTGCCATTGGATCCGTGCGAAGATAAAAACTAAAAACGTTCATGTACATGTTTACAAGCCTAGATCTACATTAGATCTACAAGACGAGATCGTTACCCTCGATGCGTGCCCTTCGCGTATCCCGCTCGTCCACGGTGGAGTCGGATCTCGAGAGCTACTCGTGTAGTCTCCTCTATGGTATCCACTCGGACAATTTTGTGGAATCAAAAGCTTAGAGTGTGCTAGCACCCTTAGAGCTTTTGGCAGCAAGTGGAGAAGGGAGAGAAGAAGAGAAGACAAGAAGAAGGAGAGAGGAAAGAAAGTTCTCAACGTTGCAATCAAAAACCCCTTTCACGTTGAGTGAAAGAAAACATCTTTTCATCCACTTGTGGCCCCCACCATTAAAGCTCATTAATCCCTATTAAAGCCATGAATTCCCATGAGTTACAACCTCTTCTTGTAACCTCCCATGAGGTGGCATGATGATGTGGAGGCTCACTATTGGCCATCACTCATGCCACCTCACCTAAAGGTCAAATGGTCAAGTCAATAATTGACCATGATGTGGCATGAGTCAAGTCAACATAAATGATGACATGGCAAAAAGTCAAGTCAACATTTATGATGACATGGCACAAAGTCAAGTCAAACTTGACTCCCAAAATTTCTCCTTCTCAAGTCAAGTCAAACTTGACTTCTAATCTCCCAAAGTTGATCAAATCAACTCCACTAGTCTAGTTTGGATTACACCTAACCCAACTTGATCCATCACATGAATCTAATCCTCTTGGTTCATCACATGAACCTAATTTCCACCTAATTGCCCTTTGAGTGTGACCCTATAGGTTCTTGTAACGTTGGCAATGCCCTAAACTCATTTAGGTGCATAAGTAGTGAGCGGTATCTAGCAACACATCACTACTACCCAAGTTACAAGAATGTTGAGATCCAACATCACCTTGTGACTACTAATTGTGACTCTCACAATATGTGACCATGTCCTTCTATCCTTGATATCAAGATTGATTAAACCGAGGCATA
This sequence comes from Curcuma longa, assembly GCF_044706935.1. Taxonomy (NCBI): domain Eukaryota; kingdom Viridiplantae; phylum Streptophyta; class Magnoliopsida; order Zingiberales; family Zingiberaceae; genus Curcuma; species Curcuma longa. The sequence continues at coordinate 9,037,950 of NC_133877.1, read as the reverse complement.
GACCGTGTCATCCTCTAATCAATCTATGTCTTGAACTCCAAGTAAACTCACTCAATCAAACGAGCTCAACATCTCATATTGACTCATTTGGGCATGGCCATGCACTTTAGTGGTCTCACTCTATCAAGAACTAAGATATCACTCCCGTCATATAGGAGGGATAGATCCCATCTACATCACTCACATCCCACTACATAATTTGTTACATACCCAGTAATCGCCTTTATAGTCCACCCAGTTACGGGTGACGTTTGACGAAGCCAAAGTATGTAACTCCTTATGTTGGGAACCATGGTGACTTCAGGTCTAAGGACTAATAGTCATACTAATAGCCACATGAGAAAGTATATGACACTCATATAACGATCCATGATACTTTCTCATGGCGGGTCATTCAGTATACATTCTCCAATGCATACCCATGTGTCAACTTGATATCTCATATCCATGACTTGTGAGATCAAGTCATCATGTTGACCTACATGCTAGTCTCTACGCATTAACATTGTCCCTGAATGTTAATACTTGACTAGGAATGCTTTAGAGTAGTGTTCTCTATATCATCTCACTATCGATTCAACTAATCGATTGATATAGATACGAACCATCTACTCAAGGACGTTATTATACTTAGTTATTTGGCACCAATACAAGTAAGTATAATAACCACAAAAGAAATGCCTTTATAAATAAGTAGAAATATGATACAACAAGTCCATCATCAATCATCACATGATTGGCTCTAGGGCTCTCACTAACAATTGCTACTCGGAGGTGTTGTTGTGTTGCGAGACTTTTTACTTCATCTCTATTATCCTTTAAAATTTTATTGTATTCAGAACACTTGTGTTTTTTTATGATGTTCATTTGTGAATTTGTTGAATGTGAGAATTTTGGATTTGGTTGTGCATGGCGTGTGTGATACCATGTTTATGCATTGTGGTTGGCTTCTCTATAATTTCTTTATGATGGCTTGTTTACAATTGTTTCATGAATCTATGTTTTCACTTCTTTCAAATATATATGCAAATGATAATTGGATTACATTGCGAGCGACCTATATATATGTATTTTTGTATACAGGGTTTAAGCACATTACAGTAGAAATGCTACCAAAATTTTATTAAAAATTCTCCTTCATAATGAGTTAAAGTGATGCAGGAGGATCCAAATATTTATATTACTATTCTTGATAATTTTTATTTTTTAAAGAATTTTTAGGATTTTTGATATTTAAAATTTTCTTTTCTATTAGGATTTTTTCTTTCTTTTACAAGTTAAGATTTTGGGTCTATATAAATATCTTGTTAGTTAATATTTAGAACAGTTTTGGTTTAATAATATTTTCGACAATGCCGTTTATTTTTCTATCTCCTAGTATTCTTTCGAATTAACAGGTTTTAGAAGATTCCAACATTCGCAGTCGATCAACAGAATCAATATTTCCCGTAGGATAATCGTTATTCTGTCTGGCGTCAGTTGATATCAGAGCTCTCAAATCTGATGGATCATCGTCGGTCGTGATCGTGGTCGTGACAAGCAGATTCCGATTGAGGAAATCTTACACCGTGATCGTAGCATCCAAGACAAGATTCTTGATCTACAAAGACAAGATACAAAGTTATCCCAGCGTCTAAGTGACTCAAGATCTAAAAGATTGTAAGTTCTCTTATCCTAATTCTTCCTGTTTTAAAAATTCCTATCACAATCGCAAAAGTCATGGTTGAAAGAAGCAGTATGAAGATATTAAATTTCCAATTGATCTTCTCGAATTTTCTGGGACTGAGGAATTTGTTAATTGGCTTAACGAAGTGGAAAGAATATTTTATTATGAGGAAGCATCCGATCGTGTAAAAGTTAAATTGATCGTCATCAAACTCACCGATCGAGCATCAACATGGTAGGAGCAGTTACGATGCTCACGAGACAAACAGGGCAAGATCAGTGATTGAGAAAAAATGAAAAAGAAGATGAAGAGTCACATTTTTCCTTTCGGCTACACTCAGACTGTGTTTCAACGACGTCAGACATTGAGACAGGATGCAAGATTGGTCGATGATTACATGGAGAAATTTTACCAATTGATTGAAGAAGACGTGGATGACGAGATCAAGGCAATTAATAATCCAGTTTATGATGATGCTAACGAAGAGGAGATACACCTAAACGAAGTGTTGATCGAAGATAAAAAATTCACTTTGTCTGACGGTAATCAACAACCTAGTTTATCTATCGACAAAGCCCTAGTCTTCATCGTCTCGCCTTGCATTAACTCTACGCCTCAATTTATTTATCATGACGAAGACGAGACTAAGTCAACTGTCGAGCTAATATACGACGATGATGAAATTATCGATGAAATAGTCGGTGAACCAGTGTACGATGATGACAATGAAGAATCCAATTTTAAAAGTGCCTTGGAGTCTCTAAAATTCTCTTCAGAACTAACATCAGATTATGAATTGTGAGGAGTATGAAAATCATAATGAAGGTGATGTATCAGTCCTTGACAAGCCCACAAACTTTAACAAAGTCCGATCTAGTCAACAATCTTGGTACCATTAAATGATGGCACTAAGGAATTCATGGAGGCGCTTGCTGCTAAAGCTCACGTCAGCATGATGGGCCAGTTTGGTGTGGGATTCTATTTTGCGTATCTCGTTGTTGAGCGAGTCGTGGTGACAACCAAGCACAACGATGATGAGCAAAATATTTGGGAGTCGCAAGTTGGAGGTTCAATCACTGTTACAGGGAATGCCTCAAGGGAAAACCTCAGAAGGGGAACAAAGCTCACTCTCTTTCTCAAAGAAGATCAGTTGAAGTATCTTGAGGAACACCAACTCAAAATTTTAATCCAGATGTATTCTGACTTCATCAGCTATCCCATGTCCCTGTGGATCGGGAAGACCACAGAGAAAGAAATCTCGGATGATGAGGAAAGAAGATGACAAGAAAGACACCGAGGAAGGCAAAGTGGAAGAAGTCGGCAAGAAGGAGAGCGAGCATCAACTCCCCGCCCACCATTCGTTCATGTCTTCTTCTTGTGTTGCCACTTCAGCACCATTACCTTCGGAAGAAGGCAGCAGAGGAAGGATGGATCAACACCAGCAGATCCTTGTGTTTCTCAACTCGACAGAATCAGGCCCCTTCAAGTCTCTGATCGGCCAATTGATGTCCACCTCCAATGAGCAGCGCTCCCACACCGAGTCCCTCTTGAACCTTTGTCGTGGCCTACACCCGGACACCCCAACGCTTAAGCTCACCTTTGTCGTCCACTCCTCCCCTGCATTTGATTCCGCGCCATGTTTGTCGTCCTCCGCAAGCTCCTCACTCACTATGACTTCGAGCGTCTCATTAGCGACGTTGCCAAGAACCAGGTTGCATGAACCCTATCAACACCATGTTCGATGCAAAGCATTTGATTGGGAGGCGCTACATTGATGCATCCATCCAAAGCAACATCAAACTCTAGTCGTTCAAGGTTATTTCTGACCCTAGTGACAAGCCTATGATTGTTGTTAATTACAAAGGGGAGGAGAAGTAGTTTGCAACTAAAGAAATCTCTTCTACGGTGTTAATCAAGATGAAAGAAATTATTGAAGCCTATCTTGGATCTATTATGAAGAATATTGCTATCACCGTCCCTGCTTACTTCAATGACTCCCAACGCCAGGCCATAAAGGATACCAATGTCATTTTTGGTCTGAATGTGATGAGGATCATCAATGAACCTATTGTTGCTACTATTGCCTATGGATCTAACAAGAAAGCAAGTAGTGTTGGTGAGAAGAATGTTCTCATTTTTTATCTTGATGATGACACTTTTGATGTCTCTTTTCATACCATTGAGGAGGATCTCTTTGAGGTCAAGGCTACTGTTGGTGATGCTCATCTTGGCAGTGAAAGATTTTGATAACCGCATGGTGAACCATTTTGTACAGGAGTTCAAGAGGAAGCACAAAGTTCAACATTTGTTTGTAGATTTTATTAATTTAATGTCAAATGATTTTCCTCCTGGGCAACCACCTAATACTACTCTAAACTTGAGGATAAATTCTTTTCAAACAAGGCGACTGATGCAGGAGGATCCAAATATTTATATTATTATTCTTGATAATTTTTAGGGTTTTTGATATTTAAAGTAGTTTTGAAAATTTTCTTTTCTATTAGGATTGTTTTTTTCTTTTACAAGTTAGGGTTTTGGATCTATATAAGCATCTTGTTAATTAATGTTTAAAACAGTTTTGATTTAATAATATTTTTGACAATATCGTTTATTTTCCTATCTCTTGGTATTCTATCGAATTAACAAGTTTTAAAAGATTGATTTTCGACGTTCGCAATCGATCAACGAAATAAATATTGCCAGCAAGATAATCGCTATTCTATCTGGCGTCATATAGTCATCTTGCTCATTGGATTAAGTGCTACCATGAGAAGGGTTGTATTGATCCAAGGTGTGATAAAGACTTATTAAGTAGCATTCAATTTAAATCCATATTGAGGACTTGAGATAGCAGACTGCATGTAAGGGTCTATGACATTGGAAATCTCATCTACTATTAATAATCTCCTAGATCCGTTGATGTCTACTCTCAATGACATTGATCGATTGATGTCTACTCTCAATGTCATTAAAGTTCTTTGCAATTTTCCCATTGGCTTTCTCCATAGCTTCGTTAATATAGCTATATGCTTAACATCGCCATCACATAAGACAAACACTTCAACAAGTGGAATTGCACAATTAAAACAAAACTTTATTTAATTCTAAAATTGTGAACCACACAATCCAGTCTTGTATTTTTCTTCCCTTCTAATTGACTTGCAAAAGAACTTATAGCCCCAGAAGGAAGTATAGATTTAATTGTAATTTTCTCCTCCAATATTATTTTCAGAATCAACTATGTTATATGTTGTAGCAGATCTTGTAATATATTGAAAGTCTTATCAGATAACTTCTTTAGCAAATCTTCTATACAGTGAGCACTGAAGTATGAAGATATATGATGCATGGCACAAGGTGACAATTTTTTGCTTCACTTCTGATAGTTGTCTAGCTGCTAACTAGTTAAACACACCATCTGCGACAACTTAGACAACATTTTTCTTTCACTATGCTACCAAGTAACTGAGACATTTTAATTGCATTTGGTGCCACTAGATCTCAAAATTCTGTGTCGACTTTTACTAACTAGAAAATTAGTGAGTGTCCTACTATCAGCCCTGATATGGCGGGTCTTTGTTGGCCTAACGTGGCGAAGTGGGTCAATGATCGATCCGACATGGAAACTCTCTCGAATCCTCTACATTCGAAGCACTATTGTCTTATCTATTTTCACTACTTCTCGTTGTTGACTTGTGCATCGGAGTGGCCTGTCGGGAATCCCGACACCCTAATCCGATCATTCAGTTCTCTTCTTCCTCGGGTTCCTCTCGTTGGCGGGATCAGCGAAGGTTGAGATGGCATCTTATTGACTGGTGGCTTGACCGTCCACGGCATCCAGCCGGAACAAGTCCATCCATCACACTTAATAGTGCACCCTGTCTTCTACTCAAATTTATACTTTTGAAGATTTTCATTGATTAAATCTACTTTAAATATATCACTCTTGCTACAAGCAGGAGGTTTCAGCCTTAACTATACTCTCGAATAGATTTCAACATTTGACTAAATAGAGGGCTCTTGACCAAATTGAACAGCAATGCATTATGCATTACAATAATGCATCGCATAGTGCTTCTCTTTTCTTCACAAGTAGATTGATTGCTGTTTACTTTGATTTTCCAATGCTCTTCAACCTAAATGAATTAATTCTTCCCATCTCTTTACTACTTGTATTTTCTTGTTCATCAAAGCAATCTTGAGGGAATCTGTCATCTCTTTTTATATCACCTGAAATCTATATGAATTAATTTCTGACAGTAATCTGAAATTTTTGGACAAGGTGCAACCTCTTGCCTTATGTCACCAGATGATTTTTCATTCCACTAATAACACTCCTATACGTGTTCCCATGGTGATTACATTACAATCGCATTTCGTTCCCTTCATCAGCTTTTTTTTTTCAAGTCTCATGGAATATCAACCTTCTGCTTCTTGGGAGGCATTCTGATTCCTTATGAATTAATGTGTAAAGGATGAATCAATGTCAATAGTAAATAGAACAAGGCTGGATAACAGTGTAAAGGATGAATATAATTATGGAATCTGGAATCTGGAATCTAGCTGATATTAATTTGAAGTTGAAAAACTTAGCCTGGTAGTAATCTAGAAAACGGATTCTGGTACTAATTTGAACAGAAGAGTAGATTTGCTCATAAATTTTTTTTGGTCACAATGTGTCATCTATGATATATAGCAAAGGCAAAGCAGATCAAAGAATTTATTTATTGTCTACAATAAACAGATTATCTACAGTATACTTGACACTGAAAACAATGTTGGAGAAGAAAATTACAATTAGATCCATTTTTGTCACTAAATTATGGGTTACAAGTTCCTTTTGCAAGGTAATTATGAGGGAAGGAAGTACAAGACATTGTATTAAGTGATTCACGATTTGAAAGTCAATTAAGTTTTGCTTGAAATGTGCTACTCCACTTGTGAGGGTGCTTCTTGTGGATGGTGGTGTGAAGGTAGTTATGGGCTATATTTTTGAAGTTAGGATAGAGCCAAGTGAACTAGAAAAAACTTTAATGGCATTGAGTATATATCAACAGATTTGGAAACTTGTTGACACTAGATTGGATTTACAAGTTCATAGACACAATGCAGTAGCCTACTATCTTAATCCTCGGTAAATTTTAATTGAGTGCTACTTAAGTTTTTCTAATTCCACTATAAGTTTTGATTAATGATAATAAGATGTAACATACTTTAAAATTTAAGATTGCATGTTACATTTGATCCAAATTTTACTTATAATGTGGAAGTTAGAACAGGACAATAGAGAAAATTTTAGATTAGAATAAAGGTGGATGAACAAATCTAGAAATTCAAGAGAAACAAAGGGATTTTTGACATAAGTATTACAGTAGCAGCAAGAGATAAAAATCAACCATATATGTAAAACTATTTTATGATTTGGTACAAATTATTTTATTGTTTATGATTTAATTTGTTTCTTCTACAGTTTTATAGTGGAAAAGCTATGGTGGTTGGAATGTTTTGAAATATAAAGCCTTGTTATTCGTGTTCTAAGCTTAACATGTGCTACGGGATGCAGAAGGAATTAGAGCACGATTGAGGATATCTATTTTAAAACATAGACCAACATCGATTGGATGCACTTTTATTTGTGAATAACAATTTTCAATTAGAGTTGAGACAAAAATAAATTGGTCAAGAGAATGAAGATTCACATTATCCAATTTGTTTGTTGGAAACAGAACTGATGATGCAAGGATTAGTTCCAAACTAAAGGACATTGTTTTCCAAATGATGTTTCATGGATAGATGTCTAAAAGTATTTTATTGTGGAGAAGAGAGGGCCTTCAAAGAAGGAAAACGTAATATATGAATAGTAATTAATTTAAGAATTTACTAGTTACAACTCACAAGGATGTTTGATACTTCTAATCTTTATATTTATATTTTCTTCTTTCACTATTTTAGGTCCAAGAAATATAAATGTAAATATCAAATGAAAAAGAGTAAATATAAAAAAAAAAGAAAAGGAGAAAATTATTAAGGGAGCAACTAGTGAGCAAGACGCTAAAGAGGAAGATATAGTTATGCTAGATGAAGATGATGATGAGAATCATGACTTCTCTTCAGCAAAAGGTGGAATTCGCCATACGGTTGGCCCCACACGGTCGGCCCCACGACTATCTGTGAGGAGGTAAATCGAAAAACTACAGTTGACAACGACGGAGGAGGGCATTGCCTCGGCTTTGCCGAGATTCGACCCTTGCCCACTTCAACAACTCTGCTCCGTTGTAACCAACTCAGCTATGCCCTGGGGGCGAATCATGACATCTCAATTGGAGAGGATGTGGGCAGTACAGATATGTCCTTTTGATATATTTTTATATGGATAATTATTAGAGATATTTTGGATTTGGTGATACTAATCTAACAATACATCTTTATTCTTGATTAGTTTAGTAACTATTCTTTAATGCAACATGTTCCTCAAATTTTGAAATCTAAAAGCCAAAGGTCTATTGAACAAAATCTTTATTACAATTGTGACAAATCTTAACACATTATCCAACATGGTAGGTTTGTTGCATTAGTTAACATTGTATGCTAACTTTTGTTTATACGCAAAATCCTTGGCTGATTAATCATATTGCTTTCACGGCAAAGAGAGCAAGAAAAGCTCAACTATAGCCTTCACAGATCAAGGTCTATGGTCCTCTAGTTTGTCATTTTTCTGTTAAGCCTAGCTAGCCAGTCTGTTACCAAGTTATAAGAGTCCATGAACCAAGACTCTTTTCCTCAAGGTCTATAGCCTTAATTGATTACTTGCTGATGGTGTCCATTTGTGTTTTTAGCTTTCAGTCCATTGCTTAGTGTTTGGTTTATCAAAATATATTAATCATATGGTGTCAAAAAGAATATTCTTAAAAATTCTAGTGAGGTATTTTTTTAAAGTTGTTAATATGAACCTTACGATTCATGATTCGCAAAATCACCAAAAGGATTCATGATTTGAATTTCAATTCGATAACTTTAGATACACGATTGCAAACTATGGCTTGAGCTGCTTATTTTTCAATCCATTACTACCCAATATTGGTTTGAACTATAAGTGAGATTCTGTGAGCTAAGTTTTATTCATGACAAGATGACTTGACAATACATTGTAGACATGAATATCTGAGATGCATACGAGCTGTATAGAAGCATGCTTGCCAACTACACAGATGTACCATACAACTAGATACTAGATTTCAAATTTTACAAAGGACAAAGGTGCATGTACCTTCGGTTTGTGTCACCTAACTTAATCTGTGCTCCATATGGAAGAATTTTCCTTACAGTTCCTTCCAAAAGAGTTCCTTCTTTCAGGTTCATCACGGCCTATAAAAGAAGATAGATCCACAAATCATAAAAATACAAGAGTAAAGGCCTACTTCCAAAAGACAAGGGAAAAGAATGAAATAGGAAACAGGATTTCAAAACAATTTTTACTTGACTTCTAAGAGCAAAGTCCTACTTCCTAAGAGAAACGGTAGGGAATTCAACTGCACCCTAACATCTAAGAAAATACAAAATTTCTATGTGGATAATACTTACCCAATTTTAACTGATATATAGATTTGATAAATTATTTTGAGATAAAAATTATGCAAAAGATAAAAGGTAATCTAACTTGTGGCAAAATGGAACAAAAATTAAATGAAAACAGAACTATAACAATCTAACAATCAACTAACCCAGGCTTCTCTCTCGCTAATAATCAAGTCATTAGTTGCTTGATTAATTCTGGTAATGCACACATACATCCTGCGGCCAACCTAAATAGAGAAAACAAGATCAGAAACCTACATAAGTATTTAATCAACAGATAAACATGATCCAATATGAAGCAATAGAAGCATCATAATATGTGCATCATCAAGTTCTCTAGAAGAACCGCGTTCCAAGTACCATAGACCACTATATGAAAAAACCATTATAGAACAGTTGAATGGATAAAACCCCATATAAAACCCATACGAGGGCATAAGGTTGTATTCTTACAGTGGATGGAAGAGGAAGAAGAGAGGGTGAGGAAAGGTGAGGTAGGGACCACTATCTCCTGATGTTTGGAGAGAAATGGAAAGAGGGAATCATGAAAAGATTTGACTCTCTCAAAATCAATCAAAAATGTCGGGTGAAAACAAATTGCATTTAGAAAAGAATTAAAATTACCTTTTAACATCTACCTTAGATTAATTTTATTTTTTTGAAAAAATAAAAAATACTAAAATAACAATTCTTTCTCTATTTCTTTCCAACTAAGGAAATGATGGTTGATGAAAATGAAAATTTTATATATTTTTGACCCCTCAAGAAAACAATACAAGGAAATCACTCTGCCTTTTCTCTTCCACCCTCTTCCTCTCCCTTTTGGCTGTTCTTTCTCACTTTGTATCCCTCCTATAGGAAAGGTAGAAACTAAATAGAACATACATGTAGAAAGAGAAATGTAGAGATGCATTATCATCCAGTAATATAGACAGTTTCTGAAAAAGATGTAGAGATAATCTTAGCAACTAAAAATCCAGAATAAGAGTCAGTTACATTTTCTTTTAAATCTGTGAAATTCTTTATCTTGTTCATCAACTCAGCTTTTGGTAGGAATGCTCGCAGACCCTGGAAATGAATTGGATATAACAGACAAGTATAATAAGTAATCTGAAATCAACTAAATGAAGACCAACAAATTTACCTCAATTCTGGTCAGTAGGCCACCTGTGTTCCATTCAAATATTTTAATTTCAATTGGCTCATTTAGTTGCTTTATCTATTCATATGGCAAAAAAAATAGTCAGGATATAAAGAACTTTCTGCATTGATTTATATCCTCTAAACCTAACTTTGAGCAAGTAATACTACCCCAATAGGAGTATGGTTGATAAAGAAAGAGAGCCAACAAACAAATGGTTGTGCCACAGTAAACCAGCTTATGCTTTTCTAGCTTCAAAATACCAGTCTATTTAATCCTTCGAGGTAGAGCAAACGCTGTATGAATGCATCAAGCATTAAAATGTCTTATGGAGTAGGTTATCAATTAAATGGAAAAACTTTCCAAGTAGAAAATGAATTCCAAGTAAAACCTTATGCAAAGTTATGTGGCATGAATATGCCTCCATTAAATTTCTCTGTGATTTCCAAGTAGAAAATGGATAAATGGAAGAAAAAAATATAAAACAGTGAAACTACTCGTTAATAGGACATGAATCCAAATTTTCAATTTTCTAAAATCCAATCTAGGGGGCACCTAGGTGGAATTAGAATGTGACTTATCCGCCAAATGTTCATAAAATGCTTCAAGTGTGTTCACACAAAAAATTATTTATTTTTAGTGTAATTTCCCAAAAAAAAAATCTATAACTTAAATGAAACATAATGTTTTTTTGCATGATTTGGGAACATGTTAACTAGGATGCCTAATTATTTAACCATGGAAGGTGTGACCCCATTGAGAAGTGTTAGGCATAGGGTGATAGAAGGCCAACTTTGACAGTACATGCAGGTTTATTTCGTAGAACCAAGTTGGGTATGAGTTAAACCCGACTTAGGTGGAGTTTAATGGAAAATTTCTAAATATTAAGGGACTCTTCAAGGTTATTTTGCAAATGGAGTAAGCTTAAGGGAAATTATTATTCTTCTAATTAATGAGGTGGGGTGGGGTAAACCAAGAGGAACTGACAGTGCCCCTTGGTGTCGAACTCCTTTCTTATTTCTCCGTCTTTGTCTCTTCCTCTTCCCAATTCCCAAAACTGATTCGTCTACCACATTGTGGAGATCTCTAGAGGAAGGAAAGACATTAGGAATGGTGGAAGACTCCCTCTTCTCTCTCCACTTACTTCTCTTGTTGGGGATTGGCAAGACAAGGAGAAGCCTAAGATTTCAACGATCATCTACGCTTAAGCTTTTGTGCTAGTAGAGGTATTAAGAACCCTTGGTTGGATTTCATGAATTGCTAAAGGGAAGAAGATGGCATTTGTAATGTTGAAAGCTAAAACACACACATGTATTCATAGGATTGCCTAAGAGAGGGAAATACTCTTTTAAGCAACTAAATGGCGTTTGATAGCTTGAACACAGTTAGTGTTTAAAATCTGAATGAAATCACATGTGTTGATGCAATTATCTTGACTAAAAATATTATGTAGGACTTATAGTTGCAAGGAACTTGTGGAACAAAAGGAAGAGAAGGGTATATCCAATTCCAATAGGTGGGTATAATTGGACAGTATGGGAGGCATATTTAATTCTTTATATGCACTTAAATTTGAATGTATGTGCATAAGAGTGTCGGCCTAAAATACATACCTATGTGTCAAATCCTAATGGCATCAAGGTGTCATCCTAAAGACTCAATCAAGGCATCAGCCCTATATATGTATTGTGGTGGCGTAGGTTTACCATTGTTGATGTACTTGGCTCTAAACTTTCATGGCATTGGCATAATAAACATCTTCTTTGGGCACTCAATCAATACTACTAGTGATATTATTATCCATGTTATAATGTGGATGTAAAAAATTGGTTAAACAGTGAGCCATGCAGGAGAATATAATATGGCAATCAACCGAGTGAATTGGACTAAATGTGATTATGTTGTTGGCAGACATTGATACAATCATGATGTATTATTCTTCATCATAGTGAGGTATAATTTATTCATCATCTTCTTTAACTTGTTGCATTGTTTAACTAGCTTTTATTTGATGTTGTCTAATAGTTTTGAATCCAATAAAAAAATCTTTGACTATGTTTCTTGTTTATTGTTTAGTCCAGTGAGGTATGAAATCAACTTTGGCACAAGATTCTTGATATGATTACAATAAACCACATAGATGGACTAGTCCTACCTACAATTATAGATATCTCCCTCCAAGAATAATTCTAATACCACATGTGTAAATTTTGTGGGAAGAAAACCTAACAATAAAGCAACACCTAACTCGTAGTCACGGTAATATTGCAAGTTATTAAAAATTAGCCTATGATGCCAAGAAAATTTTCATTGAATCTATATAGACAATAAAAAAAGAATTATATGTAATGTTGCTGGAAGAAGAAAGGTTGATAATTCCAGAAAGAATGGCATGGTAAGAAAGGTTGATATTTCTAAAAAGGTTCAAAATTTTGAACTATGTTGGAGTTTCAGTCTTTAACCGAAATGATATCATATCATACCAGTACGATTTTAATTCTTTTTTATTTAAATTATTAATAATAACTTTTGATTAATTTTTTATTGTAATTAATTGTTTACATAATAACTAATTAGATTGTTAATAGATAATGTATCTTTTTTATAATGTTTATATTTGTTGATTAATTTAATAGCCTCAATTAAAAATGTTTGCTACCAATTAAATTTTACTTTTTTAGCTTTATTTATTTGTAAATTTAGAAGGGGGCTTTAGCACAATAGTAAAGTTGTTGTTGTGTAATCTTGTAGTCACAGGTTCAAATCGCAGAAATAGACTCTTGCAATGCAAAGTAAGATTGTATACAATAGTCTCAATGTGGTCTGACCCTTTCCCGAGACCCTGCAATAATAGGAGCTTCGTACACTAAGCTACTTTTTTTTATTCATTTGTAAACTTCTTTCTTTCGTTTTATAATGATTTACACTTATAATCTATAAACTTATGCATGTAGAAGGATGGAATGAGCAACAAGAAAATAAAGTTTTTCTTCATCCTCTATAATATAAGGCATGCATTGCTTTCGAAATTTACAACATAGGAACAATTTCATACTTGAAGGCTAGAGAAAGTTACATTTTTAAGCATATAATTTTATTTTAAATGAAAGTATATTTTTATAGGTTTAAATAATTATATTTAAAATCTATTCATAAGCATTTAATAGAAACTTTAAGCATTAAATATTGTTTAATGTATTTGGTTGCATAAAACTTAAATAAAACTCTCTGAAATGTAGTCAAATAATTCAAATTTATATTGTTTGATTTTTATTTTATTTTATTTTTTCCACGAAACTACAAATATTAGAGCGGACAAAAAATAGAGTGCATACTCATTGCAATCACCTTATATTGTTAATGGTAGTCCAATAAAATGAATTTAAAATAGTGAAAAAAAAGATTGATATTTTGTTAATCAAGTAAAGAGAAGCTTAACATGATATCGTCGAATCTTAGGGGGCGTTTGGTTTGGAAAATATTTTCCATTTTCTATTTTTCATTTTCTATTTCTAGTTTTCTATTTTCTGATCTAATTTTCAGAAAACAGAAAATATGTTTGGTATGATATGCTGTTTTCTATTTTCTAGAATAGAAAACTGGAAAACGCGTTTGGTTTGATAACTATTTTCTATATTTTTTATTTTTTTATTAAAATAAAAATCTAGAGTTTTAATTAATTATCTTAATTAATCCAACAGCTTTGTCTAATCCCACGAGTTTTAATTAATTAACTAACCTTAATCCAATTCATCAATTAATCTTTTATCAAATTACCTAATTACACATATTAATCCTCAATTAATTAACAATCTAATAGTTATTAAACTAATTGACTAACTAATGATTTAATTAACTAATTAATCTAATAATTAATTAACTCAATTAATTAAAACTAATCGGTAAAGTTTCCTTTACCGATTTCATCGGCAACTTCTCGCGTAGCTTGGACCGACGGCAGAGGCGGCGTCGACAGGCGGCGGCGACTCCGGCGTTGGTGGGCGGCGTCTTGAGCGCAGGCGGCAGGCGGCAGGCGGCAGGCGGCAGGCGGCTGAAGGGCAGCGAACGGCGACGGCCAATCTGCGACGGTGAGCAGAGGTAGAAGAAGAAGAACAGAGGGGGCTGCGGTGTCTTCGTGTAGGGGGTGGCGGAACAGGGGGTGGCAGCGTGCGACGGCGACGGAGCGGCGGAGCTCCTCGGTTGCTGTCTCCTCTTCGCGAGCTGGCGACAACTGAAGATGGTGGCGGCTGGATGTTGGCGACGGCGAACAGAGGCGACAACGGAGGAAGAGTCTCTATGCCTAGCCCCACACCAGGCAGCGAAGCGAAGCGCGTTTTCACGTTTTCTGATTCTCAACCCCCGCATTTTCCATTTTTTAGAAAACGATGTTTCATCGTTTTCCAGTTTTCCAGAAAATGAGAATGAATTTTCTAAAAAATAAAAATAAAAACGTCAACCAAACAGGTTTTCTGTTTTCATTTTCTAGAAAACAGAAAATGAAAACGGAAAATACTTGTACCAAACGCCCCCTTAGTTTTCTAGTAGCTTGCTTACATGATCTCTCTCAATCTCTTTTTACGTAACAAAAATTAGAACATGAAAAAAAATTTGTTAATGTTTGATACCAAATTTTATCTTATTTAAATCTTTGCAAAATTTGTAAATAACTAACTAAGCTAAATAAAATAAATATTTTAATTTTAGGTGGTCAAGTGAAAATCAATTTAGGGGTAGTTAGAACTCATCAAGTAGACATGGTGATTATGATTATGTGAATTCAAACCATAGTTTATTTTGATTTAAACATATGTAATTAGGAAAGAGGTATTTTAAAAAATTAGATTTCTCTCTCTATGCACTCATCCCATCTTTGATCACTCTCCCCCCTCCCTGACCCGTATTGCTAGCAGCTCGTCGGCGTGCTCATCATGTCTGCTAACTAATCGCATTGTCTATCTAAGGTACTGCTGCCACACCCACCATGTCTATCACTTATCAACCGTTCTTTCCAAGATACTCTTCTCTTCCTCGATCTCACATCTCTCCCGCATTCTCTCCCTCCATGTTTTTTCCACAAGCCTCTCTCCCTCTTTCCCTCCCTAAACCCTAAAGCAAGTTTATATGCAAGATAGTTTGGTCCAAATGTATGTAGTTAGGATCAAGGTTTAAAATATCAAGTCTTACCGAGGTTTTGGCCCCGAGTCAAAACGATACAGTTTCGGTACCATATCGTACCGTGCCGATATAGTTTTGATATTTTTAAAATATAAAATATATTTACTAAAATAAAAATTTTAATCTAAATATTTAAAAATAAAATATTTTTTAAAAAATAATAGGATAATTTTATGAGGTTTTACTTAAGCCTCTTTAAATTATCCTCAACGAGTGGATTATTAAAACCTAAGTTAAAATTAAAAAAATGCACCGCGACCGAGGGCGCGTGCAACTCGCACGACACCATCAAAGGCATCACCGAGCCCGTGCGGCGCCTCAGAATGATATCCCGACCGGAACGTCTGTGTTAGTGTCGGTCCGCTAGCGGAACAAATTTTTTTGCCAATATCGAGCGATACGGCTCAAGATTTCAATCCTTGATTAGGATAGTGGTATTTTAAAAAGTTTGAATTATATTTAATTATGTTTTCTCTCTCTATGCACTCATCGCCTCTTTGATCCCTCACCACACACACAACTGTATTGCTCGTCACTCATCATCGTGCCCATCATGCTCACTAGCTATCGTGCCCATATGTGTCATTTTTCGCCTATTCTTTCTGAGATACTCTTCTCCTCCTCAATCTCTCTTCTCTCCCTCCCTTGTTTTGTCACGAACCTCTCTCCCTCTCTATTTCCATCATGAGTTGCCACTCTAGTGCCAAAGAATCCGATGATGGTCAGCGAGCAAAATGGCAATTTTCACCCATGCCAATGAGCACGGCTCGGCACCTCAATCTATGATTTCTCAAGAAAGAGAAACAAAAATAAAAAAAATAGGTAGCAAAAGGACAAAATCTAAAGGATAAATAGATTGGTTCACCATTAATGATCTAAAAATAGTGGCATTACAAGGATCATTGAGGCACAGTAGCATAAGTGATAAACTTGCCAAGTAAGAAAGAGAGTCAACCAATATGTTGTTTGATGGTTCGATGAAGTAGGCATTCTATTTCATATAGCCAACTAAAAATATTTCCCCATCACGGTAGAGGCAATCGATCAATATGATTTGGGCTATAAAGGTCTAACTTCTTATGAGTTTGGTAAACCTTTAATTAAAAAAGAATATCAAAAATTAAACAAATTTGTAACCTCATAGGGATGTCTGGAAGAGGCTAAACTATTATGACTAATTCATAGATAGAAGGGAAAAAGTGTTATACACTTATGCATAAATAAGAATTAGGTATAAGTTTCTTGAAATACATTCCTAAGAACTCGCACACAATTGAATATATTTATAGCATTTTTTATGAATGTATAAAAGAGATTAGGGAGGTGGGGCGATAATACAAGAGGTGCATACTTTGCCACCTATTCATTTAACATATGTAGCTCACACTATTGATTTAATGCTTGAAGAAGTTGATAGAGGAAAGACAATTAAAGATTTAGTTGAAAAGACAAGAATTAAAATTATTTTATTATATAATCATCATACGCTTTAAGCACAATGTGCCACTTCACTCAAAAGAAGGATCTCATACGACCTGCAGTCACAAGGTCCACAATTTTTTCCATTTCAAAGTTTTATGAAAGAGAAAAGTGAAAGATGATGATTGGATGCTACATTAGAATTCTTCTTCATATTACTTGCTAAATCTCTATTATAGTGACTCTTCAAAGATAAAAGTCAAATAGTGTTGCCTTGGATGTTATATTCACATGTATAATTCAATCTTTCTTGATCCTACCATTCAAGAAAGTGAGATAAGTGTGGAAATAAAGGCATATAAAGATGCAACTGGACTCTTTGAAAAACAATTTGTTGTGAGACAAAGATCAAATGACAATGAAGATTCTAAGTAAGTATAACTTGATAAGTTAGTGAATCATTTTGAATAAATTTTAGAATTTTACTAATATTGTCTATTAGTTTAAATTGATAGCATATAAGTGGTCAATATTTTGATCAAGCACTCTCCACTTGCAAAAAAAAAAAAAAGATTCTTAACATAGCATGCACCTCCTCTAAATGTGAGAAGCACGCTCTGTTAGAACTAATGGAATCAACGATCTCCACAATAGTATGATATTGTACACTTTGAGTCTAAGCCCTTATAGTTTGTTTTTGGACTTTATCCAAAAGTCTCATACCAATGGAGATATCTTTTCATCTTATAAACTCATGATCTTCTCCATGTATTTTTAATGTGGGACTTTAATTGTAATCTCAACAATCCTCTCCTCAAACGAATGACCACCATACTCCAATCGAGGCCAGTTTGGCGTCCAATCTCTTGACCCACCAGGCCCTCTTTGTCTCGATGTTCGATCCTCTTGATCCGTCAAGATTGTCTAGTATCCGATCTAACTAACTTACTAGGGCTTACTTGCCTCGAGAGTTTATCATAGATTTTACTAGAAGTCCTCTACCATTATCTCCATCGTTCAGACCTCCCATACCTCCTTCGTTTTTTCCTGATGTTCCCCATATGACTCCACATAGACCATGACTCTAATACCAATTGTTAGAACAAATGGAATCAATATGTCTCCATGATGGTATGATATTGTCCATTTTGGGCATAAATCCTCATGATTTTATTTTTGAATTTTACTCAAAAGATCTCATACCAATGAAGATATCTTTCCATCTTATAAACTCATGATCTTCTCCATGTATTTTCAATATAGGACTTTGATTGTAATCCCAACACTCTCAACTTGTAATGGCAATCATGATTCTTAGCCAAACATGTAACTCTTCCGAGAATGAGAGGAATTAATGTGCATTTGAATGACTAAGTTTAACAACTACCTTAACAAAGTCAAAGTGTTTACCTCGTGAATATTTTTGTGGTAAATAAATTAGTATCAATAAATGGATATTTCTTATAAATTTATAGAAAGAAAAAAAGGAATAGAGTAGCTATGATGAAGACGAATGATCTAGTCTATGGAAAATTCTAATTTAATGCAAATTTTAAAAAGCACAAAAATAAGAAGGGAAGAGATTCATCAAAGTCACAAGATACCACTAGTGCTAGAGAATTTAATGAGATTTTTTATAGTTTTTCTCCTTCTATAGGGAATTAGACTTATGCGCCTAATTGTAGCTTGACATCAGTTCTCCATATTTTGATATTGTCCTAAATTTTAACATAATAGTATGACAATAATTATGAACTAATTGGATTTTTATGTTATATTGTTCAGTTGTTGTGTGTTTTCTTGCAATAAACTTTATGTTTATATGCAACTTGTATGATTGTATATACATTGTATGTACTTATATGTTTTATTGTGTTTTGTGAGGGTTTTTTGTTGTTGTAATGTGAAATATGATATATTTTGTTGTTGTATGTGTATCAATTATTAGTTACTTATGATTGCAAAGTTGTTTTCAATTCATACATTGTTAAGTCATTTTAAATGTCAAATTATAGACCTATTTATTTTAATTCTTAATATCAACCTCCAACACCTCCACCAAACTGCTAGGCAATGAGCCGAAGCCTAGTGCTTGCAACCTCCTTTTAAAACCTTGAAATTTTAGCAACTACCTAGGCATTGGGCAATGACTCGACGCCTAGTGCTTGCAACTATCTTTTAAAACCTTACAATTTTAACAACTACTTACTGTGAGATGCTGTTTTCTCATCATGGAATAAAATGTGCTGAATTTAATCTTCTCTTAAGACTTGATCCACAACTTGCAGAAACTAATATATTAGAGAACTGATTTGTTTATTTACAAAATACAATTGAGAGTTTTTACATGGGATACCACACAAAGTGAAATCCCTATGTATTTTAAATTTCTATGATCCAATCATTATGTTTAAAAGGACCAAATATCACTATGGAACTGTCAATTCTTCTTATAAACTCTGCCACTCCCTAGTTTGATTTGATGGTTTCTGGATGCATATTTTGAATTCTAATCAACGCTAATATAACTATGGTATATTCATAGGTTTTGAGACAAGTGATATAGACCTTTTGGAAGATCATTTTGTTGGACAACCGTTGAAATAGATACCAGTTCAAGCCTTTATCAGTAGTAGAGAAAGTAGTCCAACTATATGTGCAAAGGGTAAACAGAGGACAGACATACTAAAAGTTGCAATAGGAATGGTATGAACATGTAAACTTTAAGTGAACAAGCAAAAGCTATCAAAAGGAGTGAACCGAATGGTTGACAGTGATACGAGAGGATTTCAGCTAGAGCAGAACAAAAAGAAGGTCCTTCGTCTTGTATGTAGCTGGTCATCACATGAATCCTATTGCCAAATAATTAAAATTAAAAGGTTCAGAAAGAGAGGGTAGAGAACCTGCCTCACTCGGTGCCATGCTACCCGTCGGAACATCCTCCTCGTAGACAGGAGAGGGCGTCCGCTGAGCGTTCGACCAAGGACCTCTGCAAAGAGAATAGTTCCAAATTCAACGATGGGCTTCCCAGGTACCTTCCCTCCACTGAACGCTTCCTCGTCGCTGAGAACTCCCATTTTCCCTTGCACCGCGAATCCCGAAACGTCCTCATGCCGATCACATAGAAGGTAGGGCAGCTCCGCTTCGTACAGAGGCAGCACCTCCTTGGTCAGCATCGTCCCGAGCATATCAGCCCCAACATTAACATCGAGTCTTTTATCATTACCCGATACGACAACGCCCACCACAAGGTCCCCAGGCTTGGGCTCGTAGTACTGGACGCTCACTTTGTCCTTCTCCTCCTCCTCGACCGTCTTGGCATCTCTCTCTTCCACTGAAATAGTATTGTACTCCTCCGAAGGATCCCTTGATTTGAAGAACTTCAAGAAGGGGGCCAAAGCCTCATCAGGGTCGGGGCGTGCTGGGGCAGCCTCCTCGTCGTCGGGGACGGGGATAGGATAGGGTTTGTCGTGGAGCAGCAGCTCGACGTCTGTCTCCTTGGAAGATCGGGGGTCGGGGGACGAGGACGAGGCGGCGGCGGCAAGAGTGCCGCAGAAGGAAGCGGACACAAGGCGTCCACCGTTAAAGGAAGCATTTTTAGGAAAAAGGAAGGGGGAGGAAGCTTGGAGTTGAAAAGGAGGAGAGGATGGAAACGATGGCTTCTCGTCACCGTGGCAGGCGTCAATGTCAGCACCGCCACCATTATCGCACTCGGTTGAGCGCGGCCAGCGGAAGCTCACTGCTCGGTGCTATCCACGGCCTGCAGCTACTGCTTCGTTCGCAGCCGATTGCCAGGGAATGCGCTAACGTACGCCGTCTGAAAATCCTTATCCGGTGGCGGGACTCCTGTTAGACCCGACCGGTTCATTTTATATGATTCATTTTAGATTACGTGGGAAAGTCCCGGTGTTTTATATGAAGATCATATTTATAAAGTCAAATTAATCAAGATTGGAAAATTGATATACTGCGCCGTGCTTACGCGACCCCGTCCACGACTTCTCTCACCCACGCCCACTGCCACCGTGATTTCATCGCCGTCCGACCATCTCCGCCCATCGGATCAGGCCCGATCGACACGACACTCGCCGGCGCATCGATCGGCGTCGGTCCGGCGGCCAGATATGGTCGGACGCCGACGAATTTGGCTGGAATTCGAGACTACAGTGACTGGCACGGATTTCGACCGCTCCACCGCCGGTCCTTCCCCGGTCGGTCTCCGATCGGAATTTGGCCGGATTCCGACCGCAATTTGGCCGGAATCCGCGCCAGTCACTGTGGTCTCGGATTCCGGCCAAATTCGTCGTCGTCCAGCCATATCCAGCCGTCGGACCGACGTCGATCGATGCGCCGGCGAGTGGCGCATCGATCGGGCCCGGTCCGGCGGCCTGAGATGGTTGGACGGCAATGAAATCGCGGCAACAGTGGACGTGGGTGGGAGAGCGGCGGATTCCGACCGAATTCATCACCGTCCGACCATCGGCGGCCGCCGGACCGACACCGGTCGACGCGCCGGCGAGTGGCGCGTCGATCAAGCCCAGTCCGGCGGACGAAGGTGGTCGGACGGTGAAATGGGAGCGGCGGCACTAGGTGTGGGTCGGATGGTGCGCACGAATTGCGGATGGGGATATCGCGTAGTATATCGTTTCTCATCAAGATTGTATATGTGATTTTAAAAAAATTATATATTTAATAAAAGAAAATCTAAATAGATTGATAATAGAATATTTGGCATATAAAAATTTAAGTAGATTAAAATTATATTTAAAAGCAATTCGTCAAATACTTAACGAATTAAAGTCTCGAAATGTAAGGAGAATTGGATTGGATGCGACAACAAGTGTTGGAAGCAAGGTTTGTAGGTATGGAATTCCAAAGCAAGGCTTCTTAACATTATAGAGGATGGAACCTTTTGGCACAAAGGTAAACTCCTATGAAGATAAGTGCATTTGTGCATAGGGGATGGAAGACTTATACTAAGGGACTCAAGTTTAAAAGTGGTCAAAGTCAATTTTATAATCGATTGAAACTATATTTCGATTAGCTGGTACTTGGGTTGACGAGATAGTTAATTGAGATTCAAAATTAAAATTTACAAAATATTTATATTTAGAGATCAACTAACTAATTAATTGTATGATGCCCAATCAATCGACTAGAGGTCCAAATCAGTGGACTAATAAAAAACATAGAAGCTGTTAGATTTGAGAGGTGTCCTAAGGCAATCGCCTTACGGTTATACTATTTATTAGATAAATAGCAATTCACTATTTGAGTGCACATTCCATATGTGTTTGATTGGA
This sequence comes from Curcuma longa, assembly GCF_044706935.1. Classification (NCBI taxonomy): domain Eukaryota; kingdom Viridiplantae; phylum Streptophyta; class Magnoliopsida; order Zingiberales; family Zingiberaceae; genus Curcuma; species Curcuma longa. The sequence continues at coordinate 9,015,671 of NC_133877.1, read as the reverse complement.
TCTTAAACTCAAATACTGAATGTCCGCAATACGATTCATAGCGTAAGAGAATTTGTGATTGGATCACAACTAGTGAGCATCTCTACACGTGTAATTATGAATGTATTGGAATTATCCCTAGTCGAGGATTGATGAGTACGGACGTCATCGATTCTGTCGAGACTAGCACGTTTTGAACTCCTTGGTTAGCCAAGCAGCTGATCTCACTGCTGTCAACATTAGATGTTGAGAGTTAAACGTGGATGTTGGTTAAAGGTAACCAGTTCATTGGAGTGACCTGTCTTGAGACTTCATATGGTTCTATATATATGTCAAGACTTAAAGGTAACCAGTTCATTGGAGTGACCTGTCTTGAGACTTCATATGGTTCTATATATATGTCAATGAAGATCTCAATGCAGCTTAAGTGCGAGTTTCCTTTGACTTGCGGTATTCAAGTCACCTTGGTCATGGAGGCTTATACTTTGACATCTTAAGTAAGCATCTCCAAGGAGGTGTGGACCCGAGATGATTGGGTATAAGTCGAAGTGTCCGAAGGTGTTTGAATAGCCCACAGAGGATTCACCGCTCCTTGAAAAGGGAGACGTATACCTTGCGGCCGCTTGTCAGGATTGTTACTAAAAGTCTTTGGCCAAAGCATTACATGTTAAGAGTACGAGACTCTTGGACACATGTACAAGTAACTTGAATCCACAGGACAAGAAAGCAGCTTGGGCTAGGTGTGACGTAGTCAGCCTAGTGGGGACCGACACATAGACCATGTCCTGAACCAAGCGGGTATAAGACGGTGAAAGGAACGAGGCACGATTCAGTGTAGCTGCTGAAGGGTTTAGAAGATGTTCTGGAATCAATCGTTGATTTTTCGGTCAATTGGGGATCATGATATACTACTAGGTGTCACTCATGATCGTTCCGTAATTAATGGTTAATTACGGACGGCCAACATAACCGGGAACCTATTGGGTCACACGCACAACAAGTTCTCCGAAGGACTTAAAACGAGTTTGAGAATTGGATTCTCAGAATGAGAGAAATAAAGTCTGGTTGAACCAGACAATGGACAAAATGATGGAACTCGTCTTACGAAGACGAAACGAACGAAACTGATTTCGTTCAAATCAGAGACCGTTTGGTTAGTGAACCAAATGATTCGATTTTGAACCGAATTGAACCAACTTGGTTTGGTTCATGATGGAAGAGGTTTTGGCAAAACGGAAGAGATGAGTAGATTCGTCTTGTGAAGACGAATCGAACAAAACTGGTTTGGGTCAAATCGGAGTTCGTTTGGTTAGTGAACCAAGTGAACCAAAATTCTCCCCACCGCACACCTGGTTCAACCCTGGTTTTCTCCCTGCCGCACACCCCTTTCTTCCTCGCGATAAAAGCAGAGGGGAATAGGGTTCGCGTGTGGCTTGCGACGAAGCCGCCGATATCTTCTTCTTCTTCCCCTCCAACACGCCGGCGATCTCCTTCTCTGGACCGCCGCCGCCCGTCGTGCCGCTCTCGCGTTGATGATAGGCCACCGGAGAAGCAAAGGGAGGAGGCGCAGCCTGCCCGCGCTACTGATGGTCAATCCTCGCGGCCCGCTGTCACCGGAGAGGATCCCATCCTCTGTTGCTATCGCCAGAGAGGAGCCTGCCTCTTCCTTTTGTTTGCCGCCGTCGGCTACCTGAAAAGGACAGCAAGTCTCTGGAACTACTGTTCTTCCGGTGAAGAACACCTCTGCAACGACGCCCCTTCTTCACGGAGCCCGAGCCGGAGCCACTGTCAACTTCTTCCCGGAGCCGGAGTCGCTGTCAGGTTGTTCACAAAGCTTGCAGCCGGAGCTCTCTGGTTCACCGAAGAACTTTGCTGCTGGAGATCAGCCGCTGGGAGAAACTTGCAGCCGGAGCTCTCTGCCCCACAGGAGAACCTTGTTGCCAGAGACCAGTGGCTGGGAGAAGCTTGGTTGCCGGAGGATAGAGCTTGGTTGCCGGAGGACAAAGCTTGCCGCCGGAGAGTGGGTTTGCTGTCGGAAGGAGAAGGAAGAAGGTTGTAGGATTGTATTCGGATTTTACTGTATCGCTGCTGTTCAATAGTTGGGAATTATTTCTAATTATTGAATAGATTTTCAATCAATAAAATCCCGATCATTTAGATGATTGTTTGCCAACTTCGGAAGTTTTCGAAGCTTGTGGAGAATTTTCTATCAACATCGGAAAGGGTTCCGGTTATTTGTCTGTTATCGGAGGTCAACAGTTTGTTGGTGCAAGATGACAGCTGAACCAAGCCCGGGATCAACTCAGGTCAAACCCGAGTTAACTCGTTCCGATCGCCTCAGTGATCATTCCGATCGACTGGAGGTGTATAAATGCTACGGAAGCCCAGGTCTATCCAAATCCGCCACGTTAGATTGGAGTCGACCTGAAGAGTGGTTCTAGTCGACCGGAAGGCCAAATCATTGATTTTCTAGTTAATTGAGAATCATGATATACTACTAGGTGCCACTTACGATCGTTTCATAATTAATGGTTAATTACAGATGACTAACATAATCGGGAACCTATTGAGTCATACACACTGCAAGTTCTCCGAAGGACTTAAAATGAATTTGAGAATTGGATTCTTAGAATGAGAAAAATAAAGTCTGATTGAACCGAAAAAATGATGGAATTCATGTTATGAAGACGAAATGAACGAAATTGATTTCGTTCAAATCAGAGGTCGTTTGGTTAGTGAATCAAATAATTCGACTTTGAATCAAATTGAACCAACATGGCTTGGTTCATGATGGAAGAGGTTTTGATAAAATGGAAGAGATGAGGAGGTTCGTCTTATGAAGATAAATTGAACAAAACTGATTTGAATCAAATCAGAGTTCATTTGGTTAATGAACCAAATGAATCAAAACAAATCCAGTTTGCTACAATGCCGGTTTGGCTGAACTCGGTTCAGCCCAGTTTAGGGTTTTTTTTAGCTTTGATTTTTTTTTGTTTCTTTCAGCTGCCGTGAGAAAACAAAATAAGGAAAGAAAAAAACCCTAATTGTAATCAAACACTGTATCTCCTCAATAAAACAGGGAATCTTGATTTTCTCCTGTTTATGGTCTTCTTCCCATGTGCACTTCTTCCCATGCCGCAACGCTGATTATCGCCTGTCGGGTTTGCTCGTTGGCTGTCGAAGAAGCGATGGGAAGGAGGAAAACCCTAGCCCGCTGTGCGCCGTGTGCTCCTGTTCATCTTCTCCAAAGGGTACGACGCTACCCTGCATCGTCTCCACAATGCCGCCTGCGCACCCACGACGCTGCCCGCGCCTGCGACGCTGCCCGCGCCCGCAACGCTGCCCGCGCCCGCGACGCTGCCTACCTCCCGCGACGCCGCTGTTGGCCGTGATCACCTCTCCTGCCTGTTGCGATCTCAGCGACCTGTCTGACGCGATCGCCTCTTTGGTCGACCGCTACGACCTTCGAATGGTGGTGTGATCCTCTCCGTTCAATTCAATTCATATCGTCGGGTTGCTTTGAGTCGTCGGATACGGAATCGAATAGTAGGTCCTCTCTCGAATCACTTGTCTCCCCTTCAACTAGTATCGAAGTGGAGATATGATACGTGACTTATGAAAGTCATCTCGAGGAGATCTTGGTGTGGATATGAGTAGAAACAACCTTGCTCAAGGTTACTGGTTGATGCCATTTTCGCTTTGCATCATTCAAAAGATATAAAGTTGTTTATGTATTATTTATGATTATGTTTGTATGCATGCGTTTCCTTTGATGAGGTTTTGCGTAACTAGTGATAAAATTATTTATTAGCTTCTACTGCTATGTTTTATGAAACATAAAATTTTAAATTATGCATTTAGAAATTTAACAAATTTTGTTCAACTATGCTCCTCAATCTAGTTCGAAGGGGGTGTAGGATCAATGAGTGCGCTAGAAGGGGTGAATAGCACGTGTCACCTTTTCACTTTCTTTATTGAGAGATGGTAGTGGAAATAAGTAGAAAAATACTTTTCTTTTTACTTGATTTATATCCTGCGGTTGCTACTCCAAGGTCTGTAGTCGTTGACTACTTCCAATGGGTAGTTCACTAATGTCGTCATTCTAAAAAAAGGAGGTTTATCTTTTACAAAAGATAGGGACCGATAACAAGTTTATCGATCCTATTCAAAAGAAAGCACGAAAAGGTGAAAAACTAACACATAAAAAGTATCAACAAGGATTTAAAATTAGAGCATAATTGTAGAAGTAACATGTTGATGTTGTGTCAGAATTTTAGACCATAACATGAGTGTGAGGTGGTGAAAATTCTAGTTTTAAAGCTGTTGGTCAAAACCTCTTTTAAAAGTCATTTTGGGCACTTGGATCCCTTTTCGAGCACCCCTAGTTTGATCTGATCCAATTTACTATCATCACGATTTTATCCATCCTTAGGTGATAGGAACCCTTTCGGGCACATGGACTGCCGACATGTTGAGAGCTAGATGAATCATATTTCATTCGTATCTGATTGTGACTTATCCATCCCCGAGTGCTTAGATGTTGACGTGCATCGACCAACCAGAGTTTGCCAACTTATCTAGACTATATTTAGTCAATCTAGGCACCTGGAACCTTTCCAAGAGCTTGGAACCTTTCTAGGCGCCTAGAGTTCTATTTTGGGCCAATTTCAGACTCAATCCTTGCATCACAAAGTTAATATAACATGCATAATATGTTGGTGCAATGAGCACCAGATGATCGAACCTGAGTTTTGATAATGGTAAATGGTACAAGTTAAGTTTAAGAAGTGGACTAATGAGTTAATTAAGTCTGTAGGTAGCACAAGAAAGTCCTAATTGCTGCTAGGCAAAGGAAGTCCTGATCTGGAGGATTGGGCAAGGAAGACCTAGTATGAAGAACTGGGTAAGGAAGACCTGGTTTGGAGGACTAGGCAAGGAAGTCCTGATTTGGAGGATTGGGCAAGGAAGACCTGGTCAGGAGGACTAGGCAGAAAGTCTTGGTAGATCAGTGCACCAGACGAAAAAGTCTAAGTGAGTTTGGAAGATCGGGTGTCTAGCAGTGGAAGTCTTGGGGGCCAAAGATCAAGGCTTAGCAAAAGTTCAACGAGTCTGGAGACCCAGATTGACAAAAGGTAACTTCTCTAGAGTGGAGTAGGTGAGGACGCGTTCCCGATAAAGGGAACAGTAGGTGTCAGTCTGACGTAGGATTTTACTAAAAGCCTAAAGTCAAGACCAAGCAGTTTATCAAAACTATTTCCTTCTTGTTTATTTTGTTTTTAGACTACTTGTTATGCAGGAAAGGAGGGGCTAGAATTTTGTATTCTGGGGGCCCTTATTTGGATCCAAGCGACCGGATGGTCCATGTGTCCAAATGGTTCAGGCACCCGAAAGGGATTCAGGCGTCTGAACATCAGTCGAATGGGCCAGCAAGGTGGATGAGGTGGCAAAGTTCCAACAGTCGGGACACCTCAGCCTCCAGGCACTTGGATCTGGATAAGACGTTGTAGAATCAAAGTTGATCCGGCAATTTTCACGTCAGTATTTAGACACCCGAAAGGAATACAAGCACCGGAAAGATGCTAAGTTAGCATCGAAAGCGGATCAACGGAATGACATGGAAGCGCCCGGAAGGACTTCCAAGGGCCCGGATCAGCCTTTATAAGCAGTTGCGAGGGAAACCCTAAAATTAACTTCATATGCTTCTACGACGACCTCTTGCACGCAAATAGCCAATCCTGAACGTCGTTATAATGCTAAGGAGTTGTACCAACTTCTGTGCTACAGCTCTATTCCTGTAGTCAGTAAATTTATGTTTTCACTTGTGTACTTAATCTCTTAGGACAGTAATGATTTATCGTTCCTAACCCAATTTTGTAAAGTGAAAAACTCCTTTTCATAAGAAGGGAGGTTCATACTGAATTGTCTGTTGAAAATGATCATGGATCATGGGTCTTGGAGTAGCAGTCTATAGCTATAAACTAAGTAAACAAAAATGCCCTTATTTCTTACTTTCCGCTGTACTTTCTATTTTTGCATATTTCCATACTTTAATTTACGCACGAATTTATTAATGAGTGAAAAAGCGATAAAATGTTATTCACCCTCATCCAACGCTTTAACTCGATCCTACATAATATATATAGTAACAGTCTTACAACTGTCTAATCTTGACTTTTAAATTTTTAGTGAAATTATAAGTTAGATCGACTCCTATTGTTCCCTTCAAGGGAATACCTCGCTCACTCCTATCAAAAGAGTTTACCTAGTGCCAAACCTTGGTTCTCCAAACCTCGTTTGGACTTTTTTTAACGTTTGATCCTCGACCCCCAATCTTTAGTCTAACTTGATCTTGATCCTCCAGACTCCATCAAATCCCTTCACCTAGTGTCCTTGATCAGTTAAGACTTTCCCCCAATCCTTTTGATCAGGATTTCTTTGCTTAACTCTAGTTATGATTTGCTTCATCTAGCCTCCAATTAGAACTTAGCTTGACCTAACTTCTAATTAGGACTTTTTTGATTATGCTACCTGCACACTTGCTATTATCAAAATCAAGTTCAATTATTTCATTCTCCTTGCATCAACAGGGGCTCATAATACACATCGAAATAACTTTGAGCAATGTTAGTAATCCGAACTGCATGCGGTTGCTAGCCACGTTGACAAGCCTGCAGGGTGTTTGACAACTTGAGTGTCTCGATCCGACAACTCTATAGTCCATTGGCTTGAGTACCTCCTCTCATCTCTCTCGATTACTCAAGGGACTTAGCCACTCGAGTCCCCTATATAACTTGACAACTCAACCCCTTTAAGTTAAGGAGGCCAGTTGGTATCTCTGTGCGATGCAACAATGGAGTTCGTTAAGATGGCTCAAACTCATTTGCCTAAGTCGAGTAGTTACCCTAATAGTTTTGGCGTTTACCAAACGATGACCCCCATGTCTTGGTCTATAGCTTATAATGCTTGAGCAATTGATGTCTAAACTACACATAGAGGTGTGCCATCTCAGAGAAACGATTACAAATTTAGGGGGATCAAGGGCATAAACTTTGCAAGTACATCCCTCATAAAGATCGAACTATGTGAACTGGTCTAGAGAGAGATTTTCACACATTTTCTCCTTCTTTACTTCTAAGCATCTTTATCGACCTAAGCATTGAGAGGCTTTGTTGAACAACTTCGACATCCTCTTACTTGTGTTAATTCACGTAGAAAAGTTACTTTCAGCAATGAGCATTGATTGACATGCCACTCATCTCAAAGAAGGTCGCCTCCTCACCAACATTCCACGAGGAGACAGATTCCAAGCATAACAATAGAAGCTGAGCATTATCAAACTCAAGAGAATCTAAGGAATGGTGCAACTTTGGAGTGAACCTGATATGATATGGTTAAGTCCATTAATAATATTTGTCTAAAACTTAAACTCACTTATATTTTCAAGTGTCATTAATAACTTTTAGTAAAAATCATTGATGAACTTAAAAAAAAAAATTAAATTTAAAAATAAGAATATAAATAAATTCAATAGACTATAAGTGTGGAACGGCGTAAATTTAAAATAAATTTAAATTCTTTATTGTTGGATGGATTTAAAAGGTTTAAAATTTAAAAAATAGATAGATTTATAGGTTATTAAGAGTGTAATAATATCAATTTAATATAAAATTCTATTAATAACTTTTATTGAATAAAAAGTATTTGATAAAATAATTAAATTATTATATTTTAGTTTAGTTCAATTTAAGTAATAAAAAATTATTATTATTATTAATTTAAGTTATAATGAAAGGTATTTTTTAAAAAATTATGTTGTTTGATAAATGTAAAATATATGTTTGATTTGGATTTAGTTGACATCATATATTAATTTTATAATTTTTTTTATAGAATATTAGAATAAATCAATCGGATACTTAAATATTTAGGGTTTGTTAAATGTAAAATATATGTTTGTTAGATGTATGTCTGCAAAATTGATTAGGGTTTAAATATTTAATTTGAAATCTAAGTGCGTGATAGCTGAGTTGGTTATAACAAAATAGACGGTTTAAATTTTGACGAAGTCGAATAATATTTTTTTTATCATTTTTTGATTTATTTTTTTTATAAGGGAGTGATCCATGACGAATTTTATTTATTTTATTATTAAAAAAATACAATAAAACATCCAAATTGAGGGATAAAAGTGCGCGTTGTGTTCGAGGATAGAGTTGACTGTAGGCGTCCGCCAATCGCGAGTGACGAAAGCTTGAAACAGCGAGGAATTTCCGTCTTCGTTCAGTTTCGGAATTCACTCTCTCGACGATGGCAGAATCGATCCACTCCCACAATGCCTCCTGTGAGTATTGCTACGAACTATTTGAAATCCTTTGCGCTTCTTACATGAATCCAACACGGAGTCGAGTAATCTTCTCAGCCAGAGTGGACTCGATGTTGCGAACTTTTATATGCTTTTATTTCTTTATCGGTTGCTTTTTTTAGTTGCTTGGAAGCTTGCAGTGTGTTTAGATTTAGTACAGTTTAATTCTGTGGCTTTACATTCTCAAATCTGTACTCTGGTTTCAAAATATGTGTAATAATAAGCCATGTTCTGAATTTTTGCATATCACTGTTGCTACAGCTGTACCTCAACAAAGATTTGTAATTACAAACAACTATGGGGAGAAGCTTGTCGCCGTGCTACATGAAACTGGATCAAAGAAGCTTGTTATATTGTGCCATGGTTTTAGAGCTACAAAGGTGGGATGTTCTGATAGATTTCATGTCTCTTTAGTCGCTTTTAGTCTTCTTATATATAACTTTCCATCAAGTTAATTCAGAAAATCATGTAAGAACTTTGAGTTGCTTTTAGATTTCATGTCTATTTGTTTAGTGCAGCACTGAGGTAGATTCTGTTTTTAGAGTGCATCTAGAAATTGTCCAAAATATTAGGGTCCTTTGTGTTAATCCAAAATATAAGGGTCTTTTGTTGAGATCCTTTTGGCCTAGTTATTTTTGACTGTTCTGGGAAACTTTCCTAGTTAGTATAACTCTATTCTCAATACTTTTCTGGATAGTTTCATTTAGTAATGATTTAATTTTTGCTGAAGTAGGTAGCCTGGGTGTTGGTGAACCAAAGTAGTGAACTAAAATTAATTTCTAGCCCGGAAATGCAAATAGGTTTATTTTTAAATGATATCATGTTCTTGAACTTAATGCTAATTCAGCTTAGCTTTATGTTCTTATCTGTCTAACTTTTTTATTTTATCAAGTAGTGTGATAAAACATCATGGTTTTTTATTATTTGTTAACTTTTCTAGTTATTAAAAATGTATGTATTGATCAGAGACCATACACTTTTCATATGTTTCCTTAATTGAGACTTCACTAAGCTTGTGAGTCATTTGAGATTAATTTGCTGATATGTTTCATCTGACTTTTGGAAATGCATTTTCCAGGATCATGAAATAATACTTAACCTTAGTGATGCAATAACAAGTAAAGATATCAGTGTGGTTCGCTTTGATTTTTCAGGAAATGGGTATGCTTTGTATTATCCCTCTGAATTTTATCATATCATTTATCCAAAATATTTTTGTTCAAGAAAAGATATTGCATATGTGGTATCTTAATGACTTCAAGAGGCCATTTTTAGTTTGTAAAGAGCATTAAGTTGCATGATCATGTTGTTAATCATAAGTCCTATGACACAAGCTATTATTCCAAAAAGATTTCTTTCTAGAAGTGTGTATATGTTCCAAGTGAATCTATGGATAGCATTGGAGTGTGGCTAGGATTCAACTATCCATCCCTTCTTAATCTAGGAGCAAAGTAGGTTTTAGTAAATATTCTTTCCCTGGTTCAGGCATAGTGGGGTATGCAAAGTGAAATTAACATTAACACACCAACAATATTGGAGAGGAAATATTTAAAATATTATTCCATATTAGATTTGCAAAAGGTAAGAAGGAAAACATGCACCATATAAGGTGAGACAACCCTCGAAAACTACTAACTTTCTCTTTCTCAAAAATCTTCTTTTGGAGGCAAAGAAATCTTTTGCAATGAATATCAAATAAAATGTAGTAAAAGATTTGCAAAACTATGGAGCTTAGAGGTAAAGACCTTAAATTCGAAAATAAAAGCAAGGCAATAAAAAGTAAATACAATAATTGAAGTGGAAGAGCAAGAACAATTTGTCGTTGTAGAATTGTTGGAAGAATGTTGTCATTTGAGTCCCCCCTCACCTCCCCTTTTATAGCTCTCCAAATGGGTATGGATAAGCTCCAACAACTGCTCTACATTAATATTAGTTGACTAATTTAAACCATTAGTACACTACAACTTCATTTGCGTAGAACCAACTACTGTATTTAGTCGACTCAAAACCTTTAATCTAGACTATAGTTCATGCTAGTTGGCTTTGACATATATTAGTCAACTCTTCCAGACAAGCTCACATGCTTAACTTTTGGGTAATCTAGTCAACTGATTCAATCTTATCCATCGACTCAATCAATTTAACTTGGTCTCAATGACTCTAGACTAGTGAGTCAACTCACTCTAGATAAACTCCCATTCAACGATATAATATTTTGAATTCAAAATTAATTCAAACAACTTAGCAGCCAACTAACTTGGCTTTAGTTGACTGCCCAATTGACTCTACTACAAGTAAAAAATATTCGATTTGCTTAGAATAGATGCTCAATTGACTAGGTAGTTAATTAACCTATCTAATAGTTGGCTGATTTATGATTTAGTTGACTTAACTTGGAACAAGAACTTTTTGTTCACAGGAAATGCATATCTGGTTGACTACTTAGTTAACTAATAAGACATTAGTTGACTCAACTCTAAATTGAACCTTTTTGTTTGCAAGCAGTTGCCTTTAATCAATTTTCTGGTTGACTAACGATATCAATCTTTGATCGTATATGATCATCAGTCGACTAATTCATCAACTTTGATGTCAAAACAACTTATTCCTTAGTTAAGCCTTCGCTTACATAAAAGATCTACCCAACGTCGAAAATGTAAGTCTCTTTTTTAGGATGAATGGTAAATATTATAAAGTCAAAAGCTACTGTACATGTTTAGATGTCTACAAAGTGATAGATATGTATTTGCACTTTGTAAAACATCCTATCTACTTGAGGGACATCCCCCTCATATTGGCATCTATTCCTAGCTTGCCACAAAAGGTAGATTATGCAAGTAATAGCCAAAAATTGAGATTTGACAAGGTGCTCGTTGTCGCGATATGTCCGTTGGATGATGCGTAATAATCGAGTGAAGCTAAATGTGTCCTGTTGGATGCCAAGTCATCTCTTCACTTTTATCCACAGCTCGGCACTGATAGGGCATTAGAAGAAGAGGTGACAACATGATTTATCAACTTGCTGACACAATGCACAAGTCTTGCATGCCTCATATGGCATGCGATCCTTTGTCAATAGCTTGTTGTGAGCAAGTAAATAGAATGTGAACTTGTGCTTTGGCAGCAGATGAGGCTTCCACACGGTTTTGGCCCATGGCTGCGCTATCCCTTTTGGTCGGGAGAACTCATATGCATTCCCAACCCCTTGTTTCTCTGAGACATACCACTCAATGAGCTTCATGTTGGCGCTGCTCCGTCTGCCTATTTGCTGCATGATTTGATCACGTAGCTACAACAAGCGCTTGATTAATGGGGAGTCCGCAACTTTGGCTTGCCACTCCAAATATCAACATGCCTAAGATACTGATGGTGTATCCAACAAACCTATAAAGAGTCCTTCTTGAATTGTATATTCCATAAAGTCCGACATAACAAGGCTGAGTTCCATGCATATAAGTCTCGCACCTCATAGTCGCCTTCCTCCTTCGATAAGCAAATGGTTGCCCAAGAGATTGCAGGATGCTTCGTTGACCATATAAACGACCGACATGTGTCATAAAGCTTGTCAATTACGCAATCAAGAATGGGGAGGATTGAGAGGTAAAAACATTCTACCCCTTGCAGCACTATCTTCACCAATTCCAGCTTGCCTGGATATGACAGTGTATGCTTTGGGTAGAAAGTTAGCTTCCACACTATTATCAGGATGCTATAATTGCTGATGCGCAGCTTCTCCGTGGCTAGGGGGATGCCTAGGTAACAAAACAAAAAAGCCTCTTGTTGGAAACCTATAATCTGCAGCAGCGTTTCCTTGGTTCTTGGATCAACACCAGTACAATAAATGTTAGATTTGAGTGGATTTACCTTCAAGCTAGCAGTGTCTCCAAAGTCCCTCAAGCAGTTCGCAATCAGGGCGATGGTAGACTCGTCTCCCCTTGCGAACAACAGTAAATCGTCTGCATACGTCAAGTGCGTGATCTCGATGTCCGCACACATAGGATGGTAATGAAAACCAGGTTGCTTTGATACCACCTTCAATGATCTTGAGAAAACTTTAAGACATAATCTAAAAGGCAAAGGAGATAAAGGATCACTTTGTCGAAGTCCACGTTGCCCGCGAAAGAAACTGTGCAGTCCACCATTGAGGCTGATCAAGTATGAGACTGTGATGATGCATTCAATAATCCATTCACGGAACTGTTGGGGAATACCATAACCAACAAGCACCACTTACAAGAAACTCCAATCCACTGTGTTAAATGTCTTTCGAAGGTCTACTTTGATCACGCAACACGGGGATATTCTCTTTTGAGCATACTTTCGTAGTAATTCCTAGGCTAAGTGTATATTCTCAGTGATGGATCGATCATGGACGAAAGTTGTCTGCGCAGGGTCTAATAGGTTATCCATTACCGTGGCTAATCTGCTAGTCAAGATCTTTGATATTGTCTTGTATACAACTGTATAGCAGGATATCGGCCTATAGTCTGTCACTTGGGGAGAGCGTTTAGACTTTGGAACTAGAGCAATGAGAGTATGGTTCCATTGTTAGAGCAACCTCCCTGTCAAGAAAAATTCTTGCACCACTCATCGGAAATCAGGCCCCATTGTGTCCCATGCTGTAGTGAGAAATTGTGCTCTATAGCCATCCGGGCTCAACACCTTGTTGCTGCCAATGTCAAATACTGCAGCTCGAATTTCCTCTGGGGTGACCACCTTGGTAAGTGATAAGTGACTTTTTGACGGGATAATTTAGGATTATATTGTATTGTTTTGATCATTTTCTATATTATAAATTGGGTTTTGAGTCTATTTCTTTAACTTGGATTAATTTCAGGTCTTCATTCTATTTCTTATTAATTTGAGATAATTTACGAGTATTAATTTGCGATATTTGATTTTGCAAGAAATTAGGATGAAGATAATAAATTTTGGAAAATTGCAATCAAGTCCAATTGTAAAGAATTGAAATCGGATTAAGAAAATCAATTCAGAAAACCCACGAACATACCCAATTTGGAGAAAATTAAGTCTGGGTCGAATCTGGTTCAGTTCGAGTTTGAATCTGGTTCGGTTCGGGCTCAATTTGGCTCAATCCGGTTAATTTCTCATTCAAGCCGTTGGTTCAATGCTGGCTTAAAAGGTCAGCCGGTTCATCGCGCAAAGGGGGGCTCGGCCAGATTAGGTTTCACAAATATCGCATCCTATAGCTTCTCATTCCATCTTCCTATTGCAATTTCTACCGCTAAGCTCCCAACTATCGCTTACTTCTCCGATCATCTTCTTCTTCCCGATCAACAACAAAGTGGCGGCCGACGTCCATGAAGGTCGACGAGTGCCGATGCAACCGCAGGAGACCTCGCCGTGAGAGGTTTGCTCCGGCGAGCGACTTCTTCATCCCCGTCAGTCGCGGATCTATCACCGTGGGTGGATCAGCTCCGGCAATTGACGACCGACGACATTCCACACAGCAGGGATGTGCCGTCGTAAGCGGTTTGTTCCGACGGAGCTCCCTGTCCATCCACATCCACCGGAGTTCGGCAAGGGACGTCTTGTTTAGCTTTGACCATATCATCCACCGAGAACACGAGGTAAGGTTTTGCTTGGATTCCTAACTTCTGTCTGTGGTTTGCAGCAGCGGAGGGCTGAGCAGTGACCGAACTAGTGTTTTCCCCGATTTGATCTTGCCGGAATTGGCCAGCTCCAGCGAGGTCCACTGTTCCCTATTGGCGCAACTCAACCAAGAGGGTGTCGTGTCTCTGTTTGGTGCCGATTGGGGAAAACCATAATTTCTAACCTAGTTTTCGATTTTATTTTATTTGTTTTGTTGGCATGAGTGAATCAAAAACCCCCCATTTGTTTGATTTGTTCTATTCTTGTCGTGTAATTAATATGGATGAATGATTTGGAACTTGAATTGCTAATCAATTTTGTTTCATGTATGGAATGTTGACTTTGAATGGAATGAATGATTCGGTTGTGTTATGTTGTGCTAGTTTTTCATCTATGCTGATTGAATAGGATTGTTTTAACTAGGTTGTTGATGTTATGGTTAATGGAAATGTTTGTCAGTTGTTGTTATAGAAATTGCACAATTTGTTTATATTTAGAATGTAGTAACCAAATGATGTGTGATTCTAAATGGATTAGAGGGATTATGTGGATATGTGTTGCTTGTTGAATGTTTATAAATAAAGTATGTTGTGTTATTGAATTTGTGATCATGAATGGAATTCATGTTGTATGTTGAAGTTATAAGATAATGAAATGAATCATGGAATAGGTTATTGTTGTAGATGGAACATAGTGTGTTGTGTAATCTTGTATTTGATGTGTGCAATGATCTTGTATAGACTTGTTCTTGGACTGGAAAGGATGTAAAGGAAACTATCTAAACCATGTAATTTGTTGCTTGATGTATAAGTAGTGGAATTGCTATAGTTATTTGATTATGTTCTTGTCTAGGAAAAGGAATGTGTCTTATTGTTTAGGAAGTGAAGTTGACATCTTTTCTTATACGTACATTGAAGAATGTTGTTGGATATGAACTAGTTCATGTTAAGGTTGTATAAGTGAATGAATGTTGTGGTTGCCATGAATTGTGAATAATGAACATGTTCTTGCTTGTGTCAATTGTTGATATATATTGTTATGATTAGGAATAAATTATAATTTATAAATTGTTGATATATATTATTGCGTAAACATGTTCTTGCTCATGTTTAGTTGTATATGGTTAGTGGAGTAGTTTGTACATTTGTGGAATTTGTTGTATTTTAATGTAATTATGTGAAGTATGGTTGGAATTGTAAAATGGATTATAGTGTGAATGATTTGTGATTAGGATGTATGATAGATCTTAAATTGTATGTTGTGAAAAGCAGGGGTAGATGGTCTTTTCTTATTATGATGAATAGGGTTATGTTGGTTATATAAACCCTGTACATGTGTTCTTTTTTGAATAAGATAGTTTTAACATGGTATCAGAGCAAGGTTTTCTAAAACCCTAATTTTTTTTCTCTCTCCTGTGTTATCGCCATGCCATGTTTTCTTTTCGTATAAGATAATTTTAACTTCAGAGCGCGTTTTCCGCGAATCAACCTCTTTTCTTCTTCGGCGTTACGCGCTTCCTTCCCGTCGCGGCGCTTCCTTCCGCTTTTGCTTCTGCTTGGCGCCGCTTCGAAGACGGAGGCGGGGGCTCCTTCTTCGGCGCCTTTCCTCTCGATCTAGACGGAGAGGTTGCTCCTTCTTCGGCGTCGTGATCGGTTCGGCTGATCTCCTCCTTCGCGCGAGTGACTCCACCGCCACCCGAAGGAAGCTCTGGCTAATCCCGTCGCCTGATCTCTCTAGCAGCAGCGAAGGGACTGAGGCTCAGAAGCAGTAACCCTCGGGCGCCACTTCCTCTCTCGCGATTGTGAGGATCGCGATTGCTTCTCCGCGTGCTGCGCCCTCCGTCCAACCTCGAGCCCGCTGCGCCTCTGAGGAGGCTCGCTGTCGTCCGGAGAGGAGCCCGTCCTCTGGTCTGCTGCCGCTGCCGACGCGTGCTGTCGCCGGGGAGGAGCCTCGTTGTGGTCATTCCGCGCTCTCTGTTATTCCTACGGGCCACCCTTTCTCCTCCGTCACCGACCAGAGCTTCTCGCAGTCGACGCCCACCCAGCGAATAAAGTTGTGGTGGTTCAGCGAGAGGGTTCAGTGAGAGGATTTCTCCTGTAGCCTCTAGGCTGCAAAAAAAAAAAAAAAAAGGTTCTTCTGTTCAAAAAAAAAAAAAAAAAAAAAAAAAAAAAATTCTGCTGTTAAAAAAAAAAAACAAGACACTTCTGGAGAAATTTCTGATAATTTTGGATATTTCTGCAGATCCCATGGCTTCTTCTGGACAGGTACAACCGTTTTTCACGATGTCAGGAACTGGAGGATCCGGTCTTCAGATAACCTCGGAGAAATTGACAGAGAAAAATTATGCATCTTGGGCAGTTGCCGTTGAACTTTATGTTGAAGGCCATGATAAACTTGATGTTCTTCATGGTACTAAAGTGAAACCGGATGAAAAGGACCCAAATTTTCGTATTTGGAGGCGTGACAATATTCAGTTGATGACTTGGATACTCAATTCTGTCAGTTCTGGCATCAAACAGGTCATTCTTCATAACAAAACAGCTTTTGACATGTGGAAGACTCTGGAGCAAATGTACGGACGCAAGCACGATATGTTGCGTACTTATCAGCTGAGTAGTCAAATTTTTAAACTTGATCAAGGTTCTATGTCTGTCACCAATTATTTTGCTGCTCTGAAGGGGTTGTGGGATGAGTTTGACTATTACAGGATGGAGAATTGGATTTCCACTGAAGATCACCAGAGATATCTAAAGCTTCTAGAAAAGGACAGAATTATTAAGTTTCTAGATGGGCTTCATGCAGAGTTTGAGAGTTTAAAAGGACAAATTCTTAGTCTTGATCCTACTCCCTCTCTAGAACAAGTTTATTACAAAGTTCTCAGTGAGGAGGGCAGGAAAAGGACCATGAGCAACAAGGGTATTTCTGCTACCAGCACTCCAATTGGAGAGACTTCTGCTCTTATCAGTTCTACATACAAGTCCAAGCCTGGGGGAACTAAAGGAAGAGGTGATAAATTTTGTCGACACTGCAAAAGGACTAATCATGATTCAGATTTTTGTTGGGAGAAATATCCGGAGAAGAAACCTGACAAATTCAAACATGGTGACAAGAAAGCTCCTAGTCGTGCAAATGTTGCTGTCAAGAAATTAGTGGAGGGGGAGACTGCTGGTTCCTCTGTATCTTCTTCTGTTGGGTTGTCATCTACTGACATTGCCAACCTTCAGCACCTTCTCTCGCGGCTTCAGGCTTCATCTTCTGCCTCTACCCCTCCATCTCAAGCGCACACAGGTATCCGTGGCTTGGGATTGAGTGTTGCTGGTTCAAGCTCTTATAGCCCCTGGGTCATTGACTCAGGAGCTACAGATCATATGACACACATTGCTAACTCTTTTATTTCCTACTCTTTGTCCTCTGGGCAAGATAAAGTGACCATTGCAAATGGAACCAAGGCCACTGTTGCTGGCAAAGGTTCCATACAACTGGCAGATCACTTTATCCTATCCTCTGCTCTTCATGTTCCTTCTATTTCTCTTAATTTACTTTCTGTTAGCAGCATTACAAAACAACTTCACTGCTCGGTAACCTTTTTTCCTGATCATTGTGTCTTCCAGGATCTCGAGACCAAGCAAATGATTGGGACTGGCCGTGAAGTAGGAGGTCTTTATTACTATCAGCTTGGAACAGCCTCTGCTCTGAAGACTACAGCACAGTGTTTGGAGAATAAACATCAAGACATTCTCTTATGGCATTCCCGGTTGGGACATTTATCCTTCAGGTCTTTGAAAGTTTTATTTCCTAGTCTTTTCTCGTCAATTTCTTTTGAGTCACTTAAGTGTGAAGTCTGTCAGTTATCAAAACATTGTAGAACTCAATTTTCTGAGTCCATAAATAAAAGTTCTTCTCCATTTGATCTTGTTCATTCTGATGTGTGGGGGCCCTCTCCTGTGACTTCTTTGGATGGCTATCGATACTTTCTCTCTTTTATTGATGATTACACCCATTGTACATGGCTTTATTTGATGAAAAGCAGAGAAGAAGTTCCTCGACTCATTCAAACTTTTTGTCAAATGGTAGAAACTCAATTTCAAACAAGAGTAAAGACTTTACGTTCTGATAATGCCCGTGAGTACTTTGCTCAGTCTCTAAATACTTTCCTTGAGGATTCAGGAATTCTTCATGAGTCATCCTGTCCCTACACACCACAACAGAATGGAGTGGCTGAAAGAAAAAATCGTCATATCCTTGAAACAGCCCGTGCACTATTATTTCAACGCCACTTACCTAAATTTTTCTGGGCTGATGCTGTCCTTGCCGCTGCCTATATCATCAATAGATTGTCATCCAAAGGTCTCGGGTATCGGTGCCCTCTCACTATTCTTCGTCCTGGCACCACGTTGTTCTCCCTTACACCTCGAGTTTTTGGTTCTCTCTGCTTTATTCATGTTCTTGGTCCCAAGTCCTCAAAACTTGATCCTCGTTCTATACGGGGAGTTTTTCTAGGATATTCCACTTGTCAGAAAGGTTACAAGTGCTTTGATCCTATTACTAGGACGAGATATGTTTTGAAGGATGTTACCTTTTTTGAGTCCGAGTCTTATTATTCTCTTCAGCCTCATCCTCAGGGGGAGCATATTACCTCTTCTGTGTCTCCTTGTGTACCTCAAGTGGTCCATCTCCTCCTTGTGTACCTGAAGTAGTCCCATCTCCTATTCCAGTGGATGCCATGGAAAATACATTACTGGGCTCGCAGTCTTCACAGGAAATTATCACTTACAAGCGACGAAGACACAAGCAAGGACCTACTACTGACCGGCTAGTCGAATCAGATGCTCTGGCTCTTGATTCCTTGGAGCAGTCATTAAATATGAATGAGCTGAACCTTCCTGTTGCTGTTAGGAAGGGGGTCAGGTCATGTACTCAACATCCTATCTCCAATCACGTTTCTTACTCTCGTTTGTCTTCTTCATATCATGCTTTTGTTTCACAGTTATCAAGTCATGCTATACCTTCTTCTTATTATGAAGCTGTAAAGGATGCTAGGTGGCTGGAAGCAATGAATGAAGAGATAGAGGCTCTTAACAGGAATGGTACTTGGGAATTAGTTGATCCTCCAAAGGGGAAGAACTTGGTTGGTTCTAAATGGGTCTATACTATCAAGTATAATTCAGAGGGTGAAGTGATCAGATATAAAGCCAGACTTGTTGCCAAGGGATTCACTCAAACATATGGGGTGGATTACTTGGAGACTTTTGCTCCAGTTGCAAAACTGAATTCGGTCAGAGTAATTCTTTCTCTTGCTGCTCAATATGATTGGCCTTTATTTCAGCTAGATGTTAAAAATGCATTTTTGAATGGTGACCTTCATGAAGAAGTCTACATGTTACCACCTCCTGGAATCGAAACAAAAGGAAAAATTTGCAGGCTAAGAAAAGCTTTGTATGGGCTTAAACAATCTCCCAGAGCATGGTTTGATAGGTTTTGCAAAGCCATGATATTGTTTGGCTTTAAACAAGGAAATGCTGATCATACACTTTTTGTTAAAAAGAAAGAGGGCAGAACTACCATTCTCTTGGTTTATGTTGATGACATGATAGTTACAGGTGATGACGAAGCTGAAATCCAGGCTCTCAAGTCCAAGTTAACATCAGAATTTGAAATTAAAGATCTTGGACTATTGAGGTACTTCCTTGGTATTGAAGTTGCTCGATCTCAAGAAGGAATTTATATGTGTCAGAGAAAGTATGTGTTGGATTTACTCAAGGAGACAGGGAAGTTGGGTTGTCGACCAGCATCTACTCCTATAGAAGTAAATCATGATCTTACTAAATGGGGAAGATCTTACAAGTCTGGAAAAGGGAACGTATCAAAGGTTGGTTGGAAAATTACTATATTTGTCTATGACTAGACCTGACATCACCTATGCTGTTAGTGTGGTGAGCCAGTACATGCATGCTCCTAAAACTGTCCATATGAAGGCTGTTGACAGGATTTTAAGGTACTTGAAGTCATGTCCCGGAAAAGGCTTGCTGTTCAAAGGAGGTGGTAATCTGAAAGTGGAATGTTATTCTGATGCAGATTGGGCTGGTTCTCGAGATGATAGAAGGTCCACTTCTGGCTATTGCACTTTTTTGGGAGGAAACCTGGTAACTTGGAGAAGTAAGAAACAAAATGTTTGTGCACGGTCCAGTGCTGAAGCAGAATATCGAGCCATGGCACATGGTCTTGCAGAAATGTTGTGGTTGTGTTTTTTGTTGGAAGACATGGGATTAAAAGCAGAATTACCCCTCAAGCTATATTGTGACAACAAGGCTGCAATCAATATTGCAAATAATCCAGTACAACATGATCGGACTAAACACATCGAGATTGATCGCCATTTTATTCGGGAGAGACTTGATTCTGGAGAACTATGTTTGCCTTATGTCAAATCTGAGGACCAACTTGCTGATATGTTTACGAAGGCTATACCCCAAACTATGTTTAATTCTGTTCTTAGCAAGTTGAACATGTTTGATATATATGTTCAACTTGAGGGGGAGTGTTGTGAAAAGCAGGGGTAGACATGTCTTTTCTCTTATGATCTTAGGGTTATGTTGGCTATATAAACCCATGTACATGTTTTCTTTTTGATAAGATAGTTTTAACAAGATTAAATTTTTTATCTTTAGTTAATATATTTAAGCCTAATAAATTATCCTATTAATTTAATATATATATATTTAAAAATTATTTTTTAAAATTTTTATTAATTATCTTGTTAATTGCATTTATATATTTATTTGTACATTATATAAATTGTATTGTATTGTATGAAGTTTATTTATGCATAAACATCACAAAGAATAATGACAATGTGTAAAAATATTAAAAAAATTCAACCGCCTAAGCACCGCCTAGGTGGTCGAGGTGGTAGAAGTCACTGACCTCCCCGCTACTATCTACCGCCATTTACAACACTACTAATACTAGTCAAGATGCCGGGCACTAGATTCTATCATAAATTTGAAGTGGTGCTTTCTATTTATTTTATAATCATCATTTTCCTAGAATAAAAACTATAGTTGGCCATTTTCTATTTTGTCTATTCATCTCAATACCTAATATATAAATTTAATTAATTAATTAATTATTCTCTTCTTAGCAGTTATACTTTAGTCTTCTACTTATGCTCCAAATAAACTAGCTGAACCACTAGAAGGTTTCAGGTTTTTTGTCAATCCTTGGAAACTTTTTCGATGTACACTATGATGCATGCTAAACTTCTGTCTTACTCTTGATTCTCATATGTCTTTTCATGACATTCATGCAACCATTTTATATTGATTTGGTCACATACTGATCATGTTATTTATATTTCCAGTGAGAGTGAAGGTACCTTTGAGTATGGCAACTACTGGAAAGAAGTTGAAGATTTACATTCTGTACTCCTCTACTTTTCTGAGAAAGATTATGAAACAAGCGCTATAGTTGGTCATAGTAAAGGTAGATGCTAGTTGCACATGCTATTTTAGTTTTTCACCTATTGTCAAGCTTTAATATATGTCTTTCATTGTGAATTTTATTGACACAACGTTGTCTTCCTAGTATCCATAATGATATTTATTTGTTCAACTTTTTTTACTGAAGAATCTGAAGTTGACTCTTGCATCAATTATATATATTTTCATGTAGAACAATTATGCCTTACACGTTTATGTCTGACTCTAACTGGAATTGGTTCTTACAGGGGGAGATGTGGTGCTCTTATATGCATCTAGGTATGCAGATGCTCATACAGTCATAAATCTTTCTGGTCGCTTTGACTTAAAAAGAGGAATTGAAAATGTCTTGGGTGAAGATTATCTTCAAAGAATTAAAAGAGATGGTTTCATTGATGTTATGGACAAAAATGGTAAGCTGAAGATGGTCTATAAAAATTTTGGTTGGGTTACTGATTATTACTTTTAAGAGTAAGCACATTCTTTGTCAATTAATTCTTGTTTATGATTATTGTTTAAATTTAGTCATTTATGATATCCCAAAATTTGGAATGTAGCTCAATTAAGCTGTTCTGGTTTTGTCTCTTCCCACTCCTTATCATTGAGAATGCTAATAGAAAGGCAGCTATCTTAAATTTATGTGTAAGTTCAGGAATAATGTAAATCTCGGTGAAAATTGATAATAATTTGAATTATGTTCTTGTAGGACTTCAGTCATTTAACGCTATATTGTAGCACATGTTTGTCTTACAGATCCAGGTAATGGCCCTAGGAAATTTTTGTTTGCTGTAAGTTAAAAGGATAGTGAAATTTGTTACACAAAAAATCAATCCCATATGCTAAAAGAACACATGATCCTCCTTATCTCCTATCTCTAAATGAGCATGTTACTTTTGAAGATGAATTTTTTCTTTTAAGTAGCATGCTAGGGACCGCTTAATAAAAGATGATGACATATTCAAAGACTTTATGGCATACACTTGGTAGGTTTTTCTTCTTCTTCAACTCTTTGTTTTTTTTTCTACTTGGTTTTGATGTGAACACTGACTTCAATTTGAATATATTGCAGGTAAATTTGCATTCAGAGTAACTGAAGAAAGTCTAATGGACAGACTAAATATTGATATGCATGCAGCATGCCTCTCAATTGATAAGAATTGCAGGTTGCTACTTCCTCCTGCTCCGCACTTAAGTAATCAAGCACATTTTATCAAGTTAACATTTTATTCTTTAGCCTCAATAAATGGATTTCATTCTTGTAAGAGTTTAGCTGACATTTCAGATGGACTAACAAATGCACCACCAGTGTTTTCTGTTGTGGTGTTTACCACTTCATGAGTTGTGAACTTAATTTGACCATGCTTTTAATCTATAGACCTACCCTACGATAACTTGATGTGCACTATAGGTTCCAAATGTTGAACTCAAAGTATATATGCTTCTATGCCATCAATTCTTTTCTGACCATTGCTTTTTGTTTGACCAGCCATTTTGCACTTGTTTTTTTTTTGTATTTTTAGACAATCTGTGTTAACTAGTAGTGTTATTAAGAGGAGCTCAAATCAGGCACCTAAATTCCCTCTGGATGAGTGTTTTTCCTTAGTCATCACACTTAGAGGTCTAGAGTGTTTGAAGGAGCAGAACCTTTCTTACATTAAGACTTTAGTCAGTTGACCAAATGCTTTTATTTCTGAATCAAGAGTTTGCCAATTTATATTATCACTTATTGACCTCTTGAGATAGAGCCATGGACAAGTATGGTTTGACATTGAAGACAA
Organism: Curcuma longa; assembly: GCF_044706935.1. Lineage (NCBI taxonomy): Eukaryota > Viridiplantae > Streptophyta > Magnoliopsida > Zingiberales > Zingiberaceae > Curcuma > Curcuma longa. The sequence continues at coordinate 8,992,461 of NC_133877.1, read as the reverse complement.
CAAGGACTTACAACCTTTCATATAAAAACTATTAATATATGGTAAGATTAACTCAATCTAGCAAAATAGCAAAGCTAATCAAATTTTATGTTTGCTCAAGATGAGCTACCATTACCCCTTTTTTATAGTACAATGCATGATAAATGATGTTAGTTGATATTGCTGGTCCTAGAATCACAAGCTTAAAGTCAGATTATTGACTATGCTAATGTTGAGCAGGTTCAATCACAAGCTTAAAGTCAGATTATTGACTATGCTAATGTTGAGCAGGTTCAATCACATGTTACCTAAACTACAATGTCATATTAGATAATTATAGTTAAATTCCAAACGAAGCCAAACATAGTGATAAAGTTTATCCAATCGTCTTAAATACCTTCCTCATCGCTCACCGATACGATTCTTATTTAGCAATGCAAGTTGTTTTGTTTAGATTTGTCATGCAAGTCTGGCTTCATTGTTTATTTTAGGATCTTCACAGTTCATGGTTCAGCTGATGAAACAATTCCTGTAGAAGATGCCTATGAAATTGCAAAGCTGATACCCAACCACAAACTGCACATAATTGAAGGTGCCGATCATTGTTACACCAAATATCAGGAAGAGCTGGCTAAAGTTGTAGTGAATTTCCTAGCTTCTGTTCAGGTACTAAATTAAATCTTGGAGATCATATTCCATATGATCTAAATTGTCAATTTTCATTGCAGCAAACCAGAAAGATGCCATGCTATCCATGTCATCTCCATAGTATCATTGCCTGGTTCTACATTTACAAAGAAACATGAATTTCATGCAATATGTCCTGTCCATTGTAGCCTAGTATGGTTTAACACAATCATTATTTTTCTAGTAGCTAATTACTTTTTACAAGTCTACTAGCAAGTTGAAACACACATACACACACATTCAACTTTCATTTGCAAGTCTACACAAGAATTCAGCATTCATGCTTCTTTCATACCAATTTTATTATTGTGCATTCCTCGTGAGTGTTTAACAAAGTGAGAGGTTCTACCCATTATGTCAGGCACACTCTTGTGCATGAGTCTTCGGTATTACATACGTTCACATGCTGGTGGGCATGCACACACAATGTCTATCTTACCAAAAATTCATATAATGCCCAACCAACAGGTGTGGGAAATTCCACCTTGTTTCAGACACACATGCAAAGTGATTTTAACATTTATACAAACACATACACACGCTACTGTGTTTTTCTATTGAGTTTTTGACAAGCAGTGTGAGAAGCTCCATTCTTTATTGCTCACACATGCACAAGAGAGTTCAATATTCACACTTCTACCTTACCAAGTTCATCTTAATATCATTTGTGTTACCGTGCTCTGGTACTGAGTGTTTGACAAGCAGGTATGGGTATTTTCTTCACACTTTGACATGCTTGGAGGTACCTCCTTTGCACATGCACATGTGCACGCCCATGCATACATGCATGCACATGCATGAGAATTCAACACCATGATTCTATCTTGCCAAGTTTATATATCATCAGTTATATTACTGCTATCCTATTGAATGTTTACATGCTGGTTCAAACCACCCTTACATTCTTTGAGATACTTGAAGGTATTTCCTCTACACATTGACGTGCCTAATCTACACGCATATATGTGCACCCAAGTTCAACATTCATTTTTCAAACCTATCAAGTTCACACAGTACAATTATATTCCTGTGCTCGCTTCTTGAGTGGTTGATCAAGTTCTTACATGTTTGAAAGCACTTCCTGGCATGCTTAATTCGTATGCATGTCCATTTACACACATGAAGTTCACATAGTACAATTATATTCCTGTGCTCGCTTCTTGAGTGTTTGATCAAGTTCTTACATGTTTGAAAGCACTTCCTTCACACTTTGACATGCTTGATTCATATGCATGTCCATTTAGACACATGTGCATGCGTGCACGTAAATGGCACACACATGCGCAAATGTGCACGCAAACAAATTCAACATTCACATTTTATCTTACCAAGTTCATATAGTATCACTTATATTATTGCACTTAGCTATCGAGTGTTGGACAAGAAGGGGTTTGATGCAACATTCTTATTTGCTTATGCGAGTTTTATTAGTGGTTAGATTCTTCAACATGCTTGAAATACTTCATTCACAGGTAGAAGATGCTGCTGTGCCTGGCAACCAGGAGAGATCTACAAAATCTGTTTGATTATCGCCAATGCATCCATGAAGGGATTCTCAAGTGCGCCTCTGTTCATTGTGATTTAATAATATTACTCATGGCATGATATCAAATATAGAAATCTGATTTGCAAAAACTTTTCAGTAACCTTTTATGATATCACAAGCTTATTCAGCTTGTACTATGCTTTTGTTCTGGTGGTTAATCTCGTTGCATTCTGGAAGAGAAAAAAAGATGGGCCTTTATGTAAATTTTTTACTTCAAAACATAAACCTGCAAAAGTTGTTCCATTTTTGCAACAACTGATATTTTGGGGGGAAAAAACACGCTTGTTTCTTTTATGACGGTAACCGTCAACATCATCATCAAATCTATAACAAATTTATAATATTAATCTGTTGTTTTGTTTTTAATAAATATATTGTTGTAGACTTTGAATTTATTAATATATTTTTTTAAATGAATCTATGAACAAATTTTTTTTATTAATTTTCATTCATTTTTGTATGATATGGTTTCTATAGTATTTAAGCAGATTTTTAGTTCATAGTTTTGCTTTATCCAACAAGTTGTTACATTATCTCAAGAACTTGTTCTTTGTTTTATAGTCCCCTGTGATCTGGTACCCTTTGCGTGATGTATGGCACTGTAGTAATTTAGAGAGTTCCTGAAGTGGAGTAGAAGCAACACATGATCACAAGCATGAGCCATGCCACGGTCTGATCTGGATGATATATAATTTTAGCACCTGTGCTGATACGTTTTGATATTAATTAATCGAATTATTAATAACAATTAACTTTTTATAAATAATTGATTAATTAATAATTAATTAGATTGTTAATATATTTATGTTTTTATTAATTGTTTTTCTGACAATAATTTATATGTATAATTTATTCAATTTTTTAAAGGTAAAAAGACTGAAGCGCGCAATGAGATCTTAATCATTTATAAACTGGAGTATATTTTGTTTTAAATTTTGTAATATTGAAATAATTTTAAATTTAAAGACCAAATTTTTTTTTTCATTGTTAAGGATGTTAGTGGTGCTTTCCGAAAGTAATTTGACAGATCATAGACCATATAGTAGGATCATAAATGAGTAAGTTATGTTTTGTGTTATCCAAACTTGTTAGATAAGCTAATTAAATTTAGCAAAACTGAACTTCAAATAAATCAAGTTATTGAAATGGTTATTTAAAGTTGACTCTTGATTTTTTTTATGAGTTTGAGCTTGGTTCAAGTTTGATTTAAACTTAGTTTGTTTAGATATTATTGAGATTTCAATTTGAACTTATTTGATTGATTGAAATTTTTATATTTTTAAACTTATTTGGTTAATTAGTGAGTTTGAAATTACAAGTTTATTCATTTTGAGAATTTTTAAAAAAATCTATTTACAAGTTTGATGAGAGTTTTATTAGTGAATATGGATCATAAATTTTGTTTGTGAATATTATTTATTATTATTGTTCTCTTATTCATGGGTTCTAGCTAGTAGAGTTGGTTGCCTTTGTGTCTCAGCTGCCTTGACGCTTGCATGTTAACACTAATTAGAGAATGTCAGTGATGATAATGAAACCCCTCCTACACTTAAGTCAACTGCGCCCAAACAGAAAGAATTGAGAGTGGATAAGTGAAGTGTGTGCATAAAGATTTATTTGTTTTGGGCCACCTACCTTCTTATACCCATGGCATTTGAGCATCCACGTGAGTCGTAAGTATCTCCGTCAATTCGGATCACAAGATATGTTGAGTGTGGGGTGGTAACGTTAGCTCCATACACCTTCTATCCTTGTCAAGTCAGTTATGTCAAGTATTGTCAGCTATCATTTTGATAGGATCTAGTGGCAGTTATTGATAGTTACTGCTTTGTCGATTGAAATTGTTAGGGCGTTTCAAAATAGAGGGTGGATGACTATTCATTTGGGAGAGATTTTGTAGAGAGCATGGGGATGTTCCTATAGTGCATGCTCTTAGAGTGGAGATGTTTCGATTGAGAATGCTCTTATAGTGCATGCTACTAGAATGAGGATGTTCTCAATAGGGGATATTCCTATAATGTGTGTTGGTTGCACAGAGATATTCTTATAATGTATTGATTGAGCGAGGATGTTCCTGTTCAAAGATGTTCTCATAATGCATGTTGGCTGAATTGAAATATCCTCAATCAGGGATGTTCCTATCATGAGCATTGACTACATGTAGATGTTTCTGGCTGGGATGTTCCCATAGAACATGTTGGCTTAGCAGGGATATTCTTGGTCGAAGATGTTCTCACAATGTGTGCTAGCTAAGTGAAGATGTTCTCGGTTGGGGATGTTCCCATAATGAGTAGTGCTGACTACACCAGGATGTTCCTGTTAGGGATGTTTTCATAGTGCATGTTGGTTGAGTGAGGATGTTCCTGGCCAAGGATATTTGCATAATATATTGACTCGGGATGTTCCTATGGTGCATATTGGTAGAGTATATCATTCATGAATATTATTCATGAATAATTCATAATTTTTATTCATGATCATTAACGAACTAAACACACACACACATATATATATATTCAAGCTTGCTCATTAAATTTAATAAGTTGTTCAAACTTATTAATTTAATTGATTGTGTATATTGAAAGAATATAAATAAACTCTTACTAAGACAAATATCGAGTTTGCTCTTCATTTATAGTCCTACCATAGAATAAGAGCTTGAGGCTACCAAACAATGTAAATTCTGTGTGTTTGCAGTTGTGGTAAGTTTGCTTGTATTTTTATTTTATTTCCATTGTGCAAATTATGTTTGACGTTACTAGCTAGTTCGATAGCAAGAGTATATGAATCATACTTTCACCTCTTTTAGCTGAGTCATTTGATCCTCAACAATTCGTGTAAGAGTTCTATCGCCTCAAAAGGGTTAACCACCAACTGGAGCTTTGAAAAGATGGCTAAAGTAACATGTGATCCTCCACCATATGATGAAGATTACAAATCTTAAAAGAAATCAATGGAAGTTTGGTTTTGAATAGACTTTGGAATTATGCACGCCATAAAAGAGGGGTATGCACGACCGTTGGGTGAAGCCAGAAAGAAATTTTGAAAAAGAAATTGTCCGGAGCACCAATTTAAATTATTGGAAGAGAATAAGAAGATATGATATATCCTTTTTCAATTGTGTCCAAGAGTATTTTGAAGGGTATGAATAAAAGGTGTATTAATGCAAAGGAGTTGTGGAATGCAATAGCGCATGTTCAAAACAATTCCAAGAGAAAGATCAAGTTGAAGAAAGAGAAAAGGAAGTAGAAGGAAGTAAAAAGGAAATTGAAACTCCACTAGAGGTAGAAGGGGAAGAAATTAAGAGTTAAATAATTGAAGAAATTAATGAGGATCCTAGGCCTTTTACATGGGATGGATCAAGTGAGGAACCATCCACCTCTTCGAGATATGAAAATGAGTTCAAACTAATAGGACCATTCGCTCTAGAGGGGGGAGGGGGGAATAACACATTGTTATTGTGTTGGTCTTTTTCTACAAAATTAGTACACAATGGAATAATAAAATAAAAGCAAGAAAGAAAATAATAATAAGTGCACATCTGTTTTTAATTGGTTCATAATCCTCCAAAGTTGTTATATCCAACGTTATATCTCGAGTTTGAGCATTATGATTTTCTCCTTTCCGGGCACCTTCTGGTGGTGACGGAAAAACATCTTACAATTTTATAATTATAAGAACAAACAAAGTAATAAATTAAATAAATAATAAAAAAAATGCAAACACTCTTTACTAAAGGACGGATCCTCTCTAGAAGTCTTGAGTGTGATTGTACTCGTCCTGACACTTCCTGGATCACCCTAGTGGTACTTGACAAACTTGTGAGCATAGAATGAGAGTAGATCGAATGTGATTACTATTTAAAATAGGTGCCACATCCTTCCTTTTATAGATCCCCATCGATACTTGTTTGATCGCTTGAAAGCCCTTCCGGTTGCTCGGACCCTACTGACTCAACTACAAATTCGATCCACTTTGACTTTGGATCAGGTTGACTTAGCAACTTTTGGTTGCTTGGATAGACTTCGATCACCTAGAGCTTGATTAATCTTGATTCATTGACTACCTCACTCAGATTTGATATAGCCTAGAGATTCTGATTGCCTAGTCCTATTTCAAGCGCTAGGACATGGTTTGGTCCTCCAGACACATTCTTATCTTCGGATCCTCTAAGTCTTCATCCAGCTCTAGCTTACTGTAAGACAAAGTTACAAACAACATACAAGTCTAGTACTTAGTCTACTTGACCTACAAGGCTTACTTGTTTAGAGTTCATTCCTCCAAGACTTTTCTCTTGCTTGAAATTCACTCCTCCAAAACTTTTCACTACCTAGGGTTCACTCCCCTAGGATTTTTCCTTTGTTCAAAGTTCACTCTTCTGAGTCTTCCCATTATCTAAGGTTTACTCCCTTCGGATTTTTCTTTTGACAAGCATCTAGTTACCCTTGACTTGCTTAGGTTTTTTTCTTGTTAGACTAAGTACTTGTTAGACCTAGTTACCCTTGACATTCAATCACTCTTGACTTGTCTGAACTTTCCCTTGCCTAGGTCACTCTTGACCTCTTAACGCTTCTCACTTTCTCACTTGCCTAGGTCTACATTGACTTGTCAGGACTTCTCACTCAATTGTCAAGTATCTGATCACCCTTAACTTGCTTAGACTTTATACTAACTTGGTCAATCTTGACAAGTTACTTGACCAACCTTAACCAGACTCCCCATTAAACATATTGATCAAACACAAAACTGTAAAGGTCAATTACACCAACACAAACAAGATGAAGAAGTCATGGAAGTTCAAGTTTTGTGTACCTCCATTGACACCAAGTCAAAAGAGACCATTGTGTGCTATGAATACAATTAAAGGGACACTAAGGAAAATGCCAAAAAGGTAAATCTTTTCTAAACTTGATAAATGAGTATTGTTTAATCTAACACATGTTATAGGAAGAAAGAAGATGAGAAGAAGAATCATATTATTTGCTTCACATGTGGGGAGAGAGGTCACTATCATACAAAGTCCCTAAAGAAGGGGAGGTGAAGGAGAAGCAAACAAAAAAATGGAAGGGGAAGCAAGAATATTCATGTCAAGGAGAAGCTCCAAAGGTAAGGATGAAGGTATACTCAATGAATTTGAATTCAAATTCCAATTCTTCCATGTTCAGGGATACTATTTATATGCATTTGCTCATGAAGAATTTTGATTTTAGATATATCTACGATCATCATACATCATAACTCTAGGAAGAATTGCATGATAGAACTACCTTATTCAAGGATAGAAGGTAGTTGAAAACCTAGGCAAACAATCCAAGAAGGATAAGCATATGCCTAGGAATAGATCTACAAATGTTCATAAGGAACATAATGATTTAAGGCTTAAGAAGGTAGAGTTGAAAAACCAAGGTTGAAGGCCAAACTTATGGACCTAGAGAGAACCCTCAAGAGATTTATAGATGGATCTAAGCAGTTTGGACATGGTGCTTGGAAGGCAAAGACTCAAGCATGATAGGTCAAGTTTGGGATACCAATCTTTTTTTTCTTCTAAGGTTGAGGTACCTTCATATGCAAGGATGATATGTGACTATGGTACAAGGACAACTCCTAGGTGAACCATGTTATGGTGATATTTAGACCTAGAAACGTGATAAGGGTTGAATGCTTTAGAAGGAGCTTCATGAGCAAGTTGGGATCCATGGTCTTTGGATCCTAAGGCAGGGATGTTTTAGATACTAGAAAGGGTTTATAGGATTTTACAATGAGTTTTCATATGAATAAGAATCTCAACCCTTGGATATTGACACATTGGGGGAAGGGAGGAGAGTTTCATGAAAGGAACATATGAGAAATGTTCATGAGGCATGGAATTGAGATCTCATTATATGAGATGTCAAATAAATTGATTCAATTCGTGTATTTCAGGTTTGATTTGCAAATACATTGGATGGAAACCAAAGGCCAAGGTTCATTTAAACCATTTAGCTAGTTTTGGATTTTATGTAAAACTTGAGATTAGTAAGGATTTTTGAAAAATCTCTTTTTTCCAAATAGATATGAGTTAGACAAACTTATTCACAAAATTTAGAAAATTTTAAAGATTCATAGAACTTTTTATGATTTTTAAAAATAGACTTGGATAGAATTTTAGAAATCAGTAAATTGGTAATCATTAGTCGATTGGTAAAAGTAAGGAGTTGACTAATACTCTAGCTGAGAGATCAAATAATATTGATTGATTCTAAGAGTAGTCAACTATGAATGATTTTTAGTTGACTCTTACTATTTTGAAAAGTTAAAAATGGATTTCAACTTGGGGAATAGTCATGAGAATTAGGTATTTATATATAAACTCCAATAGAAAATTTTGAATATAATTTAGAGGTTATTGTAGATGCGTGAAACCAAAAGTTGAGATATTATGGGTATATCTTTTTGATGTGTGATAAAGGAAAGTGCAGAGCAAATATTTAAACGGAAAATCTTATTCTCCTCTTGGGAGGTTGTCCTTGTTAGAATTAGGAGGAACATGTTTTGATATTAGAGGGTGATATGAGGAAAGGTTATGGGAATCTTATTCTCATGTAATGGTAATTTTGAAAATTTCTAGTTTTAGGGGGAGCTTAGGTGTAAGAGAACCTAGATGTAGGTTCCAATGCATGGTATTGCATTATTGCATTTTCATGAGCATGATTATTGCTATTTTAGTTTCTTTAACTTAAACAGAATGTCAAACATTAAAAGGGAGAGATTGTTGGTGCAATCATGGCCTAAGTGGATTCATGTGATCTTGAGTTTTGATGTTTGGGCAAAGAGTTTAAATTAGTTATTGCTCTATGATTTGATATGTGTGTTTAAATGTGCAAAGAATATAAGAACACACATGAAGTTTGAAGAGCTCATGGCTTGGCATGACCATGGTGGTAGACTGAGGTTTGAAGAGATTAGAGAAGGATGGTATGAGACATCTGGCAGACCACAGAATGAGGAACATTGAGGTTGTGTTGGAGTAGTTCTAGAGAATTAACCTGATAAGGCCAAGTTGGCAGCTCAATGGCAAAGAAGGTTGCATGAGAAAAAATCAAGGGACCATAGGACGATGAACATTAAGGCAACATGGACGACAATTGATGGAGGTGACTCCTTAGGTGAAGGGGTGAAAGATGGTATGTAGAGGAGTCATGAACTCATGCACATTTGAAGGATTGAGTAACATGATAGGAGATGGTCGAGGAGTGAAGTTAAGATGCAAAGGTAAATCTCTAGTGAGTTGTGAGTGTTGAGTGACCTATACTTGTGGGGGACAAGAGTAGAACTCAACATACGCATGATAATATTCATTTTTATAGTTTATTTTGGCCCTAATACTTGATATTTTGATCCTCTCGTTGTGTAACTATTGAGTATTAGCACATTTTACGAGTAGAAACTTTTTTGGACTATATTAATTATTCCTACAGATTTTTGGATAGAGTTTAATATTCTTAATGTGTCTTTATATGACACCTAAAGGGCTATGAAATTGGACCAAGTTCAAGAGGATCATGTGGGCATCTTGGTCTAAGTTGGGGAGAATAGAGCTTAGCAACATTGCTCGGATGAGGCATTCTTCCCTTTGGATCTGACCTAGGAGGAGCTAGTCGCTACCTTCACATCACCGCCATCATCATCTTCATTCATCACCACCATCGAAAGGAAGTTAAGAGGATTCCCTTCTTCAATCTGGCCATCTTCCATCCACCAAAGAGTCAAGGGGATTCCCTTCTCCACCATATCATCTCACCCGCCGCATCATCTACGGGGATTGCATCGAAGTTGGGGATTCCTTTCTTCATCGCACCTTCCATAGAGTTTCCTTTCTTCGCATCCACCTCCGGCCAGGGACATAGGGAGATTCACTATTTATTCTATTTACCATTTCTGAGCATAGATTCAATTTTGCATGTTAAATGTTTGTTTAATTTTCCCTTACAGTATTTTGGATGTTGATTGTCCTTAGCTTTCTTTTGATTGTTTGTTGATGCACTTATTTGGAAATTATTTGTCTGAAAATCTTGTTTGGAAATTATTACTATATTTGATTTTAATAAATAATATCATTTCTATTTCTTGTTTAAATAGAAAAGGGTCCTATTTGATTTTTGGCAACAATTGTTGTTACCTAATTTTGAATAGAGTTTTTTATGAGATTGGAACATTATGTAATAGTATCTACGTGTTAGATATTTCCAACAAGGAATTCAATATCGAAATAAACAACAAGCGTGCTCGAAAAGATAATCAATTAACTTCCTATTCGTTGTATTATCGTTTTGATTATATAAGCAAGAAACGCATCACCGAACTCCAAATGGTTGGTAGTTTAGAATCATTTGAATTGCATTCATTTGATACATTCAAATCATGCTTTAAGTTACCTTTTACCGGAAAGGGGAACTAGTGGGAGAGTTACTTGGCCTTACACATACCGATGTGTTTAGTCCAATGTTAACTCAAATACGAGGAGGTTATAACTACTTCATTATCCTTTATCAATGATCGTTCATGATTGGGGTATATGTATTTATTGAAATATAAATATGAGGACTTTGAATGGTTCAAAGAATTCGTAATTGAAGTAGAGAAACAACTTGATAAGAGTATTAGGTCACTTCGATCTGATCGAGGTGGTGAATACTTAAGTCAAGAGTTTTAGATTATCTAAGAGATAATGGAATATTGTCTCAATGGACTCCGTCGTATACACCTGTGCATAACGGGGTATTGAGAGGCGAAATCGAACCTTGTTGGACATGATGAGGTTAAAGATAAATCATGCAATTCTTCCTAGAATATTTTAGACAACGCACTTGAAACAATTATTTACTTGTTAAACAAAGTCTCAATTAAGGTGGTCTCTGCTACTCCATACAAGATATGAAATAGTAAAACTTCACTTATCTTACTTGAAGATATGAGGTTGTCCTACTTACATGAAGAGGATTGTATTAGATCAACTAAAAGCTAAATCTGATAAATGTCTATTGGATACCCTAAGGAAACGAGGGATTACCAATTTTATTCTCCCGTGGAACAAAAGCGTTTGTTTCACATCATACCATATTCCTAAAAGAACTTCTTTTGCAGGAAACAGTGGAAGCAGAGTTAGAACTTTGTGAAGTTCAGAAGACTCAAATAGACATTAATGAGACATCTAATCAAGAACCACAACCGATTACTCATAGTAATAAGTCATTGGTTGAACCTTTGGAGACACAGTCTCTTCGTAGATTCAATAGGACATGTAATATTCTAGAGAAATATGGATTTCTCATAAGTGAATCAGATGACGTGTCACTCATCGAGCACGAGTAAACTACTGATCATGAAGAAGTTATGAAAAGTTTAGAAATGGATAAATGGTTAACAACCATGAAGTCAGAATGGATTTCATTAAATCCAAGTTTGGAACTTGGTGGAATATCTGTTTTGCTGAGGCAATTAAATAGTTTGATTCCTCACAAAAAAATTGATGAACCCTTTGTGTATGAAGAGGTTAATGGGAGTGCAATCGTATTCCAATAATTATATGTTGATAACATATTAATGAATGAAAATGATATACTTGTTCTGCAGTTAGTCAAATTACAGTTAGTCAAAAGTTCTCCATGAAAGACATGAGAGAAGCAACCTAAATCCCCGGGATTAGGATCTATAGAGATAGATCAAAAGGTTGCTTGGTCTTTCGCAGTCTACATAAATAGACAAGATGCTAAAAGGGGTTTAGCATGCTTGAATCTGAGAAAGATTTACTTTTCGAAGTCTACGTGTTCATGGACAAAAGATGAGAGGATTTACATGAGTGTGATTCCTTATGCTTCGGTTTTAAAATCAATCATGTATGTTATGATGTGTATGAGGCTCGTCGTATCGTGTGCTCTGAGTGTCACGAGTGGATACCGATCAGACCCGGAAATGGATCATTGGGCGACTGCCAAAATAATTCTTAAAGTACTTGCGAGGAAATAATGATTTATTTTAGTACGTGGAGAAAGGTGATATGGTTACATGCGAGTATACAAATACCAGCTACCAGGCAGACAAGGATGATTTCAAGTCCCGGTCTAGGTACATATTCAATTTAAATTATGGCGTAATAAGTTGAAAGTGTTTCAAATAAGATAGCATTGTAGCTTGTCAAGTAGCAAACGAAGTGGTTTGGATCAGGAAGTTCATTACTGAACTTAGAATGGTTCTAACCATTGTTGAAACATTACCGATTTACTGTGACAACAATAGAACAATCACGCAGGCGATGAAACCTAGGTCTCACCATAGATCTGAACATGTGCTTTGGCGAAATCAATAGATCAAAAGATCATTAGTAGAAGAGAAATATAATTCAAGAAGAATCCCACCGAAAGGAACCTTGCGGATCCTTTAACCTCTACCTCAAAGTAATTTTGAGGAACAAATAGAGACGTGTGGTATTGTATACCATAGCGATTGGCCTTAGGCCAAGTGGGAGTCTGTTAGATTTGAGGGGTGTCCTAAGACAATCGCCTTACGATTATACTATTTATTGGATAAATAGCAATTCACTATTTGAGTACACATTCCATATGTATTTGATTGGATCTTAAACTCAAATACTGAATGTCCGCAATACAATTCATATCATGAGAGAATTTGTGATTGGATTACAACTCATGAGCATCTCTACATGTACAATTATGAATGTATTGAAATTATCTCTAATCGAGGAATTGATGAGCACGGACGTCATCGATTCTGTCGAGACTAGCACGTTTAAACTTCTTGGTTAGCCAAGCAGCTGATCTCACTACTGGAGACATTGGATGTTGAGAGTTAAACGTGGTTGCTAGTTAAAGGTAACTAGTTCATTGGAGTGACCTACCTTGAGACTTCATATGGTTCTATACATATGTCAATGAAGATCTCAGTGCAGTTTAAGTGCGAATTTCTTTTAACTTGCGGTATTCAAGTCACTTTGGTCATGGAGGCTTATACTTTGACATTTTAAGCAAGCATCTCCGAAGAGGTGTGAACCCGAGATGATTGGGTATAAGTCAAAGTGCCCGAAGGTGTTTGAATAACCCATAGAAGATTCACCGCTCCTTGAAAAAGGAGACGTATACTCTGCGGTCGCTTGTCAAGATTGTTACTAAAAGTCTTTGGTCAAAGCATTACATGTCAAGAGTACGATACTCTTGGACACATGTACAAGTAACTTGAATCCATAGGACAAGAAAGCTAGCTTAGGCTAGGTGTGACGTAGTCATCTAGTGGAGACCGACACATAGATCATGTCCTGAACCAAGCGGGTATAAGACGGTGAAAGGAATGAGACATGTTTAATTGGAGCTGCTGAAGGGTTTAGAAACGTTCTGGAATCAATCGTTGATTTTTCTATCAATTGGGGATCATGATGTACTACTAGGTGCCACTCATGATTGTTCAGTAATTAATGATTAATTACGGACGACCAACATAACTGAGAACCTATTAGGTCACACGCACTATAAGTTCTCCGAAGGACTTAAAATGAGTTTGAGAATTGGATTGATTAGTGAACCAAATGATTCGATTTTGAACCAAAGTTGAACCAACTTGGTTTGGTTCATGATGGAAGACATTTTGGCAAAATGGAAAAGATAAGGAGTTTCATCTTGGGAAGTTGTAATACCCGTAATTTTTCCTTCGAGAATATCTGGACATTTATGTATAAATGATAGATGAATTATGGTAAAAAAAAAAGAATTAGTATAAAATACTAATTTAGGTTTTAAGAATTAAATAGGCCTAAAGTATTGCTTCTTGAGGGGTTAATTTCATGGAGGCTTTGCTAAAAAAATATGGAGGTGCCAAGGATTGAACCCTGGACCTAATGTATAGCAAGCTTTAGTAATTGCATGAGTTAACCATAAGAGCTAATGATTGTTTCTTGTTAGAGACATAAGGGAAATGAATTTAAATGCGAGATGACATCATCTTCATTAAATGCAAGGAGTTACACATGCAAGGTTTAAACTCCACTTCCTTCTTTCATTTTCCTTCAACGAAAATATGAGAATATGTGGCCAAAATTTCATATGATGATGTGGAATTAGATTTATGAGGGGAAGTTATTGGAAGTAAAGGAAAAAGGGGGTTATGAAAGCTTTAAGGAGGGGTTACAAGAAGCAAATGAAACTTCTTTTCTCCATTTCTTCTTCTCAACGAAAAGAAGGTTATTTTCCCTCATTTTCCTTCTTTTCTTGAGTATGGCCGAAGGTTTCAAGAGGGAGAGGAGGTTACAAAGAAAGGAGTTAAGGGAAGGAGGTTACTCAAGAGGGAATTAAGAGGGGAGTTACACCTAATATCTTTTCTCCTCATTTCATTTTTCTTCTTTGTTTTCCTTCATTCTTCTTGCCGAAACCACTTTCTTCCTCTTTGTTTTCAACCTTGGCCGAGCACCCTTTGAGCTCTCTTCATCCACCAAGTGCTAAGGGAAGGGATCTAAGGAGAAATATTGGAAGCAAAAGAGGAGGCAAAGGACTTGTAAGGTTTTTAGTCTCTTATTTCTTTCTTTCTCTCTCTTTTTTTCTCTTTTCTCCTTACTGCTCTTTTTGGCCGAGAGGTGCTAATGATGGTTTCATCATCATGTTGTCAAGAAAAGGTTTCAAGGCAAAGAGTTGGGAGGTTTTGAAGGAAACAACAAGGTTACCAAAAGGACAACAAGACAAAAGAGTTCTTTTTCTTCTCTTTTTGTGGGTAAACTCTAAGAACTTTAGGAACAAAAGAGTAAGTTCCCTCACCTGCAATATAATGGCCCTAAGATGTAGATTTATGTGTTTGTGTTATTTGGATGATGGAAACTCATGATAAACTCAATTTTTCATAAGTTGGCTATGTTTTGTTTTAAAGGTTTTAAGGCATGTTTTGGAACAAACTATATTCCCATATGAACTATGATTATGTTTAGGAATAGAATTTGGTTTTCATGTGGTTAAAACTTGGTGTTTCAAGAGGGTTAAGTTTCGGCCAGAGGGAAGATTAAATGTTTTAAAATTATGGTTTAAACTCACCTATGCTTGTAAATGATATGTGAGAATTCAAGGGTTCATGTGGCTTATTATACCCAAGGGAATCATGTGTATAGGTTTCGGCCACTATGTGAAAAATTAGGGTTTTAATTATGTGTTAACCTAACCATAGTTGCAAGTGTTATATGGAGTTGTTTCATGATGGCTTAGGTATCCATGCATTGTAAAAGTTAAGAATTTATGCTCTAAAGGGGTTGGCCATGTATGAACATGAGGAAGCTTAAAGTTATATTCTGTTTATGGCAAATACCATGTGAGGAACTCTTAATATTAATTAGAGTTTCAAGTGGTTGAATCTAGATCTAACCAAGGGTGACCTTGGTGTAACAAGTTTCGGCCATAAAAAGGAATTAGGGTTTGTGATAAGTTAAAAACTTAACCATGGATGCAAGTTCCTACTTAATGATGTTTATGTAGATTAGGGATTTATATGATAGAACCTAATCTAGAGTTTTCATGGGTAAGAGGTTCGGCCAAATTCTATGAAGAATAGGGTTTGGGTAGTTGAGGTTTAAACAAGTCATAAATGTTTTGGTTATGCTTAACATGTATGGATGCTATGTTGTAAGACTTCCAAGCCATAACCTAGAACCCAATGAATTTTTGACCACCTTAAAGCAAGGTTAGGGTTTGGTCAAAGTAGGGTTCAATGCTGTTAGCCATAAGGTTATGTTATACCTAATTGGATTATTTCAAGCTGAGATCAGTGAAGATTCTATTTGAGAATGAATAAAAAAAGAAGAAAAAAAATTTAATGAAGAGAAGTGTGCCAAAAGAGAGATGGTTGTGCCAAGTTTGAGTAAGAGCAATGTATCAATGAGAATTCCAAGTAGAGCACATGAGATCTTCATTGTTATTTGATGTTATGATGATGTTTGTGATGATATATGATGTTGTGAATTTCTTTCAAGAAAATTAAAAGACCAAGTGTAAAAATTGTTAAAGCAAGGTTCAACATGAGTTGTTTTTAACCTCTCATTGTTCTCTTTGTTTTGAGATGCTGAATTGAGATGAATAAGATTATATCAGAATGCACTGAGTATGGTTTGCAATGTAATGAAGCTGAGAAGTTATTTGGAGGGTTTTCTATTGATGGAAAAATCAAGTGTCACGACATTGTGCCAAAACAAAGAACTAATGTGCCATTTCAGAATTTTGGAGTTTTTGTGGAGCGATTTCAATGGAAAATTACTGAGCTGCATTTATGGGAATGTATTGAGTATAGAAAGCTAAAGAATTCAGAATTCTATGGTTCAAAATCAAAGGGAAAAACAGAGAGGTGAAAGAGGTGAAAACTTGGGAGGAAGTTGAAAAAAAAACCGAATTATTTTGCTTGGATTGTTTTCAACAAATCAATTGAAGCTCATGTGAAGAGGTGGAACTGAAGTATAAGGAGTTATGAATATAACTCAGTTTCCAAATCAGAGCAGAAAAAAAAATGGAAAGATCAGAAAAAATATGCAGAAATAAAAATGAAAGAAATAAAAAAAAAGAAAGAAATTGGTGTGCCAAAAAGGGGATTGTTTGTGCCAAGCTTGTGGAGCTGCTGTGATTCAATCTACTGAAGCTAACTTGTTGTGAATCTGTAAAGTGTCTAAAGATGCCGTTGATGAGGAATACAAATTGAAACAAGGCTAAAAAAAATGAGGTGAATTAATTGTGATGAGGTTGTGAAGAATGGAATGATTTTGCTTGGATTTCCTTCAACAAATCAATTGCAAAGCAATCAAAGAAGTAGGATTGGAATACAAGATACCATGGATCAAATGGCATCAGATCAGATTAAATCAGAAAGATCAGAGGAAAAAAACAAATCAGAAAACAAAAAAAGCAGAAAAAAAATAAATGTATCAAGTTGAGTTTTAAAAATCTGATCAGTGATTGGGCCACAGCAAAATCTACTTCATTTCAGTACTTTATAAACAACAAATTCAGATGTCAAGTTGTCCAAAGTAGAGCTGCAACAGAGAAAGAATCAAAATCAAAACAGAGAAGGAAAAAAAATCAGAAAAACCAGAAAATTGCAGCTTTATTTTTCAACAGTGTTCTACAATTTTTATGGGACTGATCTGAGCTCGAATTGCACAGAACCTTGCATGGTTATCAGCATTATCAATCAAGCTTCATGATGGAAAAAGAATGGAGGAAAAACAGCAAGAAACAAGAGAGAACAAGCCAATT
>NC_133877.1:8908328-8974886 GCF_044706935.1 Curcuma longa | reverse complement strand
TAAGCTAGGGCAAGGGTTTAGACAACTGAACAACAAAAGAAGAGCCTCTCTTGAAATGGCTGAAGAGTAGCATTGTTGACTTGAAGATTATTTTCTAGGATTTTGGGTAGAGAGGTCGGATTTTTCTTCGTCGGTGTGCTTCGCCTCAGCAGATTTGTCAAGTTCCAGTTTTCCCCCTTCTCCATGGACCTTCTCCTTCCCCTCCGACGGCTCTGACTCGTTTCTAAATAGCTTGTTCTTGAGGATGGCCTCCTCGACGGCGGCTCTGAGCTCCACCAGCTCCTTCCTCTCGGATTCCTTGAGATCCGACAAGAAGTTGCTCTCCTCCCTGAAGGACAAGGCCTTCTCCACAACCGAACCACCTTTCTCATTCTTCACCTCTACTGCAGTCGCATCCTTCTCTGCTTCCTTTTCAACCACAACGGAAGCTCGAATTGAGAATCAGCCGCGCAATTTTGGGAGAGGCGGGATTTTATTTCGGGATTTCGTTTCGGCCACGGTGGAGGATGAACAGTGAAATTCCTCGCCACGTATTACGTAAACTCATCGCGCAGGATATCATATATATATATATATATATATATATATATACACGAGACCATTTTGATTCTTCTTAATTATTATTATTATTATTATTATTAATAAGTTACGTGACTTAATCCTCTTCACCGCGCAAAAACCGAAGCGCTTCTTTCCTCTTCTCCACGCCGCGACCAAAGCTGACCTAACCCAAAAATCGCACGCTTTATGCGGAAACTGAATCCGCCGCGCCGCCCTGTCTTCCCCGATCACGAGCCATTTCTCCCCACGGTATTGCAGGTTGCCGACTGCCGGAGGAGGATCCAGCGCCGTTGCCTGTCGTTCGTGGGAGAGGATAGCGGAGTGCCTTCGTCGGCGATTGCGTGAGGGGAGGGCGGAGTGTTGTTGCGGCCGATCGCGTTAGGGAGAGCACCACCGATCGCGCTTGAGAAGAGAGCGCCGCGTGACCTTGCGCGATTAGGATTCGCGGTCAGTGCGATCCCGAATCCCGCCGTCGGCGCCAATTGATTAGGGGTTTTCATTTTTTTTTCTCTTTCAAAAAAACCGAAAAGAAAGAAAAAAAACAATATAACGTTAAATAAACTGATTTGTTTTTTTCTATCTTTCAAAAAAACCAAAAAGAAAGAAAATTAAAAAAAATAATATAACGTTAAGTAAACTGATTTGTTCCTCTCAATAATGAATCGTATAATAAATTGGGTGTAATTCCAATTCAACCTATTTATAATTAGTTTTGGAATAAGTTTACTACCGCACAAATGAGATTTTGCAAACTATAAAATACGAAGAAACGTAACCTCACTCTAATACCAATTGATAAAACTTGTAAATCCTAATTAAATGACATAAGTTCTATACAATCGGATAAGAACTTCAAATAGAAAATACAAAATTAAGGATCTATCTACGAATAACATGGTTTAATATATTAAAATACATAAATAATGACAAGGAACCTATTTGGAGAGTCCTTGTCCTTGTCTTGCAATGCCAACTGCTTGATCTCTATGGAAGAAAATAGAGCGGAAGCAAAAGGAATGTCTTCCAAGGGAATTAGGGTGACGACACCGTAAAACTTTCGCCAATGGGAAACGAAGGTGATGTTACTTGATGTCCTAAACCCTCGGGAACCAAATCCTTATATAGATATCCAATCCGTTATCAGCCCATAGATAATAACGGAACAGATTGACTTATTCTATATATTTAATCTCTATCCGATAATACTGGAATGGATTAATAAATTTAATCCATATCTAAAAATACCGGAACGGACTAACGGATTCTACATATTTTTAATCCACATCCAATAATTCGAAACCCAATAAACTTTAATTAGATCACTTGAATGGGTTCGGTTCGTATCCGCATATACAAATTACAATTAAACCCACTTTTAAGAAATTAAATCCAACATGTTTATATATTTTATATTATATGCATCTTATTTTATTATTTGTGCTTTAAAGTATAAGCAATTTCTCCGCCTCTAGAATATTTCCAAAAAAAGAAGCAGATAGCGGACTCACGTTGAGTACACAAGTCTTGAACGTAACACTGTGAACCAAGTAAATTAGATTGTGTTTTTGTCTTTTATTTTTTTATTATTCTATTGTATACACTAACTATGATAGACAAGAACTAATACGAGAAGTGAAAAAATAATGAGCGCTATTCACTCCTCTTTAATATGCTTTCCGATCCTATAGGGCTCATAGTAAATTTTAATTAAAATTTATTGATGACCTTACAATGTTCAGAATCAAGAATGTTGGACATGTGTAAACTCAAGAAGTTCAGAGAAATATATTGGTGGTATCTTAGAGTGGATATAATGATTCCAAATCCTTTAGTGATTTTATGTCAAATTTACTAAAGATTATGTAAATTTCAAAAATTACATGATGTAATCTAAACTTTGGAAATTAAGTTGAGGGCACGATCATACTCGGAGATTACAAGAAAAGTTTGTGTCCATTTTGAGATACTTTTGGCTAATAATTACTAATGGACAATGAGACCTAAATAACAAGTAACTAAGGAAGTAAATGGACTAGGAGTTGAAATGGAAGGAATTGTTGTCGTTAAGACTCCAACAAAGAAATTCATGTTCATCACTAACTTTCCACTAATAATTTACTAATGATAAGAATCTATCAGGAATAAGAAGAAGGAGAGTGTCAAACTCATAATATGATGATTTGATCTTAAACAACTCACCTTTGAAGAAAATTGCGATATTATATAAAATAGTGATTTTGAAGATGGAAGGCAACCGTCGAAAGGAGGAGGTTGGGAGGATCAAAATTGCAACTTCTACATAAAGTGGCAACAATCGAAGTAAGCAGATTAGGAGAATGCAAATCACAACTTCTGCAGGCAATTAGGGTTTGCGAATCCAAGTCACGACTCTAGAAAATGACTGACAATCAATCGTATGAAAAATAATCTCGTATATGCGAGGACTACATCAAGTATATCACGCGAATATGCCGTGTGAATTAATAAATTTAAAAATGTGATGTCTGAAAGTTGGGTGCGTTCGAATAGAAATGCCGAATAAAAAAGGAGGCACTTCAGCTTCCTGCAAATCTGTTCTGCTTGACAAAACCGAGGACGGCGGACGGTGGATTGTGGACGGTGGGTTGTTTTTGTTCAATTCCGAGGCCAGCCAGTCCCAATCTCAACTGTCGCGGCCGGCCACTGCCAGCAACCGTGCGAGCTTGCTCCTCTCTACCTCCACCGCCGACGGCACCCTTCTCCCACCTCACCGTTCGCTATTCTCTAATTGATCAGCGATGCAGACCGCCGTTCTATCGCCTTCCTTCACCCCACTCCTCCTCCGGAAACCCCACGATCCCCTCGCCCTGAAACAGCCCTTCCTCCGCCTCGGGCCCTTAGCCGCCGCCTCATCCTCCGCTGTCACCTCCTCCTCGTCCTCCCATAGCCTCCCTGGCCCCCGCCCCTTGGTCTCCCTTCCGTCTCTCTCAGATCGGAGGCCCAAAGACGCCCTCGTGCTCCGAGCCACCTCCGTCCCTGAGAGCGCCTCTCCTGCCGATGGAGATGGTGTTTCCAAGTCCGGTGGGATGCTGCACGCGCTGCAACTTGGCTCTCTGTTCGGCCTCTGGTATCTCTTCAATATCTACTTCAACATCTACAACAAGCAGGTACGCCGTTCATACTGTCTTCCTATGTTTCCTTAATGTGGTATTGCTGCTGCGAATAGTTATTCTGTAATATAGCCCGTGTAAAACCTTTCGTTTTATTTTTTGTTTGGATATTCAGATCTAATGATCCCGGATTCCTCCTGATCTAGCTTTTATTCGAAATAAAAGCGTTCGCTTTTATAGATATCGGATTGGTAGCTTCTTATGTGCTAATTTCTTTTCCGATTCCTTCGGTTTTCAGTTATATTCGTCGATGAGCCGCAATAGTTGTTATTGCTGAACCTTTTTCTTTTAAGATCTTTTACAGCCTAAAGAGACGCGCAAGTGAAAGTTTCAACTTTATTTATTTGTTGGTTTTCTTTACTTTTCTTCTTTGGTGGGCTTCAGTTGATCGATTGCCGTCTGATTTTATTATTATTATTATTTTAACATCTATTGATATTTTGAGCATGGGGAACATATCAACCATCATGCAACAGGAAAGCAACATTTCCTATATTGGATACCTTTCCTAAACTAGATAGGAATTCGTGTTTGGTGTTAGTGGTTTATCTTATTAACCTGGGGACTTAATTATAAATACCATATGATACAGAGCGGAAAATGTAAAGTTATAATTATAATGAATGAAGATACAAGCAGACAGGACTATCAAAGGCAAGAATGCCTAATAATTTCCTCATTAACTTCTATACGTCACTATGATCTCAAAGTTATCGGGATATTGTTTGAACTCGATCTGGCCAACTTATAGTGGGTTCTCTTGCATGAGACAAGAAGAATGACAAGGCGCCTTCCTTTGCTCGCGACCATGAAAATGCGTCAGTGATTGCAACATACACAATCTTCGATGCTATGTGACCATTGGAGGCCCACTCTCTAGTTTGCCTTTGTCATGGCAACTGCTTCTCACTTGTGCCAACAACATCGAGTAGCTTCAGTGTCACCTACGACACCCAATCCTTGTGCGACAACCCACGGCATGACACCAACCCCCCTGTGAGATGTGCAACATCAATCCCCTTGCCACAATACGCAATGTCAAGCTAGACCCTCTAGTTGGAAAGGAACAAAAGGAATTGCTTCATCTAGTTGACAAGGAATTTGTTGCTTTGCGTTGTTACAACTCTAAATAAAAAGTACCATATTGTTGTGAAACACAAACAATTGCTTTTTCTCCTGCTTTGATTATCATTCAACTCTCAATTCAAAATGTCAAAGTCACCAACTACTTTTGTTGCCTCCTACAACCAATTCTCTAGGTCTTTTTAAATCCATGATGATTACTACAAAGAAACTTAACAGGAAGAATTATGCTTCATGAGCTGGAACAATTTGATTTTGGTTCATGGGCTAAGGTCAGCTAGAACATGGAATCCCTCACCACTTGTGTTGTTTAGTTTCTTGAGTCCATCACACCCTTAATGGAAATTGAATGATGCTTAGTTGCTTCTTCTCCACAGCAGTCCATTAATATCTTATGATGATCTTCTATTGCTTCTTCTACTACTATGAGACTTGGATGCAACTTAGGAATCTACATATAGGATTGACAATCTCCTAATTGTGGTTATCGGGCATTAATATGATTTATGGCTTTCGTGGTTAACTTTAAAGACATCTTAATCGCTTCAAATGTTACAAGTTATGCAAGATAGCTTTGACAAGAACCATGCCATCGTACCGCTTCATTGTCCCGAGTTAGAGCTACTGAAGACTTAGATCTTAGGAGTATAGTTAGAATTTTGGTCAATCCCAATCTGGA
This sequence comes from Curcuma longa, assembly GCF_044706935.1. Taxonomy (NCBI): domain Eukaryota; kingdom Viridiplantae; phylum Streptophyta; class Magnoliopsida; order Zingiberales; family Zingiberaceae; genus Curcuma; species Curcuma longa. Next base: position 8,969,414 of record NC_133877.1, on the reverse strand, counting down.
GTGATCAAGTTGGATCTAGATTGACCTTATTTGTAGTTTAGTTTGAGGTCTTAGGTGGATGAGAACAACTAGAGATACCTATAAAATGTCCAAAGTTCATTCGCTTCGGTAAAAACTTAGAAGAATCAAAGATTTTCAAATGGAACCAGGTGAGACTTGCTTGAATTTGTTAAGGTCAAGTCTCAAGAGTATAAAAGAAAGAAAGAAAGGTTAGGAACTTCCTTTCAATCTATCAACGCTTTCTAGAGAAAAAAGAGAGTTCTTTATGTGGTGGTGAGATCAAGTGAGGGAGATTCATTTGAGTTGTGCTTAGGAGAGATGTGTGCTTGATTCATCCATGCATGGAGAGAAGAAGATGAACAATCAAGGTTGATCAAGATGGGGCAATGACCATGAACAAAATCTTATTCAATTGGCTAATAAAACATTAAACTTTGCGGCGGTTTAGAACTATCGATTCAATAGTTCAGAACTGCTGATTCAACTGTTCAAAAAATCTCAACCCTTACGGTTCACAGTTCGAAATCGCCGATTACGATTTGGGTGATGGTTCACTGCCGGTTCAAAATTATTATATTTTTTTTTTTAAAATATTTTTTTATAAATTTGGAAAACTAAATAAATATTTTAAATTTATTTAAATTTTCTACGTATCCTCTTAGGGCATATGGGAATTAAAATCCACATAATTCACTTTTTTTTATCTTGTACCTTAGGAAGTGACGTTGTTTACTCACATTTTTGGTTCTTATAGTGGTAGTTCCTTCAGTATCAAAATCTTCTATCTTGTCCTTTGAAAGTTGCATTCCTTGTATTCTTTTTGCAGTTCTTGTCCAATCATCAAGTAGCACTTGAGCTTCCAAAGAGCCAGGAGACAAAGTAAATTGTCATTATCCAAGATGTTACCTCTAGAATTAAATGTTTGTTCTATAGCAACGGTTGACATCAAACAAGATAGAATCTCCTTTGCTATGATAGAGAAGATGAGATAACTTTAGATCTTCTATAACCATTATCATAAAATATCAAAATTTGATTTGCTATCTGTTTTACTGAAATCAAAGAAAGTCATAAAATAATTCTCAAGTTCCTATTTAGAACTTGAGGATCCTCTTAGATGTTTCGTCTATTCTCGTAATAAAAGTTGTGCTTTTATGAGGTTTAAACTACTATTACCACTACTAGTGTTTTATATTTTAGTTGTATCACCTTCTAATCTATATTTTATAGTTTTTGTAAATATTATATAAATTGGTTCTAGCATTTTGTACAATAAAAGCAAGATTAAGAGAAGAAGAATATTTAAATAGTATTAAATCGTCATAATACAAGTTTAAATGGTATTAAAACATCATAATATATAACTAATATTTCATGTAAAATATTTAATTTAAGTCTAGGATTTAAAACAAATACAATTAAATAAATATTAGGGATACCCATTTTGCTTTTTTTGATAACACAAAAGATAAAATTTCAATAGTGTTATATTCGTTACTAAAATTTATTATAACTAAAATAAGCAGTATAATAATAAACATCATACAATTGTTCGATTGCATCATTAAATATTTTTAAAATTTCACAAATACTACTACATATGTTCCGTTGATGTGAAAATAAATATATATTAATATTATTAATATTTTGTGCAAAAAATGAATATAATAATTCTCTATATCTAAATAAATTTTGTAATAATTTATACATTGAATTTCAACATGTTGGCACATCACATGAAATTTTTTTTTTAATTTCATTCTATTAATTTTATAAAAATCTATCTCATTGTTTCATTATACTAGAATGTGATTAGAAATAATAATTTTAATTAGTCTAAGTTGATTTTCTAAAATTTTTAATATATCTTGCACACATAATTTAAAAATGATATACACATTTAATATGAAATATAAATCTCCGATAGTAGATTGACATACATTTTTAAGTTCTTTAATACTTGTAGTATTAAACTGGCATTATCAAATAATATTGAAATATTTTAAAAGTTAATTTATATTTTTTAAAATTAAACATATCAATTGAGATATATTATAAATGATATGTGTTTTATTAAACACTCGATGTCCTAGTAAATGTTTTTGGATTGACTAAGAGTTGTTAATTTAATAGCAAGTCACACTCATATATAAATGAATTTGCTAATAGTCACTCTAAATATAGAACATAAAGATACTTTATTATTTAAATTTACTAAATTCTTTATCAAATATTTTATCTTATTTTATTAATTTTTAATTATACAACTAAGTGTGCTTCAGGAAACATGTATAATAGCTAGGTTAAGTAATTTTTGATAAAATATTTAAATGTGCATTTAGAATAAAAAATAAAAGAAATTTGTCAATAAAAATAAAAATTTAAAATTAAAGACAAAACTAGACTCGTGGCATTGACTCGTCTAAATTATAATCCAAACTTAAAATTTTCAACTTGACCCAGAATCAAATTTAAAAATGAGTACTTAGTTTTCCAATCCGCCAAGTTGGTGGTTTGGTTCGTCCTGCCTTGCTATATGACGGATTTCTGGTGGGTTAACCGTCACCGTTTGATAGATTCATAACCATCACCCAATTGAAATTTGTAAAATGTGTTGAATTACTTACATTTTGCCTACATTTTTAAAGATAAAAAGGTGTTTTCTCAAAATGTTTAGTAAAGATGATTTTAGAAATGGAGTATATCGAACCTTGGAAGTTTCATCACTTTCTTGTGTCTCGATTGTTAGGGAAATGACCTTGGTTTATCGTCAGTAAATTCAATATCATTAAGATCCAAATTCGAAATTGTTATTTCCTTGCTTTTTTTGAGACCGATTTGAACTTTCTTCTGTTTGAATTGAAGATTTAATATTGAAAATAATTGAGATTTGAGAATTGAAAAACAAGAGTACAAAAGTTGATGTAAAAACAATGCAATGAAGTAGCTTATTTATAGAATTTGAATAATAACAATCTGTAATCATAGCATTGATCAAAAAATTATGAAATTATCTAGACTGTTAAAAAAAACCTCATCCAATGTCTGAAACCATCGATTAATTGTTGATTCCAATGGTTACTTAGAAAAAAACTACATGAATAAGCGGGTTGAATTGGCAATTCAAATTGCCGGTCCATTTTTAATTTCAAGCTGGATCCTTAACCAAACTATCTTTAGATGAGCTAGCTATGTTAATACATAACTGACCCATTGACCCGATTAAGGTTCCGGGGCTAGGTCTAGTTTGAATTTGACCCATGGTCACGTTTGGTTTAGACCCAGCTCATGGTCGGGTCTAATCAACATGGTGAAACTATTAGGTTGAGCTTAGTGCGTTGCGCGTGTTTATATGTTTCACAAACATACGCAGCAGAAGGGAATATTAATAATTACGACTAATTATTACAACACTCGAAACACACACATACAGGAAATAACAGGTACAATGCATAACTGGAAATTAAAAATTTTAAGAATAACATTTATTCTAGATATACCTGACGAATGCCGTGGAATGAGATTGGTATCAATTGAGCGGACTCTATTAAAGCTCCGCCTCTACCGATGATCCATGCCAAGTTCTCATCTGGACGGCTTCCCAAGTCATGAGTCGTGTCACCGTCTTCGGTACTAGCCGACGATTGGTTACGATCGATATGAGAGAAAATTCTAATATCGAAAAAACACGCAACAAGACACGTCGCGTCAATTTTTTGGGGCTTTCTAACTATCGTTGACAATCATATTTCAGGTGTAGTTTTCGGTAGTCAACCCTTGACTACCGGTGAAGGACAATCGCGGCAAGAACTCTGGCGACTCTCGACAGCAGTTTCGGCAGTGGATGACAACTTCTCCGGTGGCTGGAAGAAACAGAAGGATCAAGGAGAACGCTTCTCCTTGGATGGCAGACGATCGTCGGACGACCAGCGATGACCGACAACAACCTTTTTTTCCTTTCCAGCGATTACTGTCCACTAAACCCAACGGTAAGATCCGGATCAGGCAGCTTCACAAGGTTCCCGTCGGATTGCTAGCGTTGACGACGAGCTCTTCACAAGGAAGAAGTGGTCTTGGAAAGAAGGCGGCCGACACTTGGTTTCCTTCTCCTCCCGGTCAGCGACGACACTTGCAAGTCAGGCGACGCTCGCAAAATTGTGATTCTAGATTAAGGCCAAATCGCACTCGGGAAGGAGAAAACCACAAGCAGCAATCGACGATCGAGCAATGCTCGGTCGAAAATCATAATGGGGAGGGAAAAAAATCTAATCTCGCGATTTCGAGAAAACCCTTTTAAAAGGAGGCGACCGGCTCATTTTGGATTTTCTTAGAGTTTACTATAGTAAACCGTAGGTTTATGGATGGTTGTGATTAATCCTAACCATTAGGATTCAACATCAGCTGTTCATTTCTATTTTAATGTTATATATCATACAACATCTTATTAGGTTTGGATTCAATCCAAAAACCCCATCCATTAGCTGAATACCCAAAAACTCATATGTCGATTAACTCAAGTTTGTTCAAAATCAAACCATTTGGTTCAATAACCAAAACCTTCAATTAGAACCAAACCAATTTAGTTCATTTCATTTTCATAAGACAAAGCTCATTATCACTTATGATCTGCCAAAATATCTTCCATTAGAACAAAATTAATTTGGTTTATTTCGTCTTCATAAGACAAAATCCATCATCTTTGCCCTTTGTCCGAGTCTAATCAGGTTTTATTTCTCTCGATCTGAGAATTCAATTTTCAAACTCAGTTTTAAGTGCTTCGAAGAAATTTGTAATGTGTGTGACCTAATAAGTTCCTAGCTATGTTAGCCATCTATAATTAACCATTAATTATAAATGATCACAAGTGACACCTAGTAGTACATCATGACTTTCAATTGATCGAAAAATCAATGATTAATTCCAGAACCATTTCTGAACCCTTCAACAGCTACAATGTGACGTGTCTCATTCCTTTCACCGTCTTATACCCGCTTAGTTCGGGACATAGTCTATGTGTCAGTCTCCACTAGGCTGACTACGTCACACCTAACCCAAGCTACTTTTTTGTCCTGTGGATTCAAGTTATTTATACATGTGTCTAAGAGTACCATACTCTTGACATGTAATATTTTGGTCAAAGACTTCAAGTAACAATCCTGACAAGTGGCCGCAGGGTATACATCTTCTTTTCAAAGAGCGTTTCAAAGAGCGATGAATCCTTTGTCGGTTATCCAAACACCTTCAGCCACTTCGACTTATATCCAATTATTCCGAGTCCACACCTCTTTGCAAATGTTTGCAAGATGTCAAAGTATAAAACATCCATGATCATGATGACTTGAATACCGCAAGTCAAAAGAAACTTGCACTTAAGTTGCACTGAGATCTTCATTGACATATCTATATATGCATAGAACCATATGAAGTCTCATGATATGTTTAATGAATTAGTTATCTTTAACTAGCATCCACATTTAATTTTCAACATCCAATATTTCTAGTCAGCGAGAACAGCTGCTTGGTAAACCAAGGAGTTTAAAATGTGTTAGTCTCAACACAATCGATGATGTTCGTGCTCATCAATTTATCGATTAGGGATAATTTCAATACATTCATAATTGCACATGTAGAGATGCTCACTAGTTGTGATCTAATTACAAATTTTCTCATGCTATGAATCGTATTGCAGTCATTCAATAAATGAATTTAATATCCAATCAAACACAGAGAAATATGTACTCAAATAGTGAATTTCTGTTTATCCAATAAATAGTATAACCATAAAGCGATTGTCTTAGGACATCTCTCAAATATTATAAAAACAACTCAATACTAGCCTTTCCTCCAAGAAATTACACATGTTTTAATTATTATCTGACTTTGAAGTGAACACGAGGTGAACCCTCCTTGTGGATTCCCATGTGTTTTCCTTCTCTAGTGCTAAATTGAACATAAGGCAAGCCTTCCAACAACCAATTGAACATGAGGTGAGCGTTCCCCATGGAATCACAATGCTTGTTTTCTCTAGTGTCTAATCAAACATGAGGTGATGTTGAATTGAATACAAGACATACCTTTTGGTGCCAAATTAAACACAAGGTGAGTCTTCCAATGTGGAATTGAACACACGACGAGCTTTTCTGCATCAAATTGAACACGAGGTAGCTTCAGATCGAACGTTAAACGAGCTTTCCACATCTAATCAAACCAAGGTGAGTCTTCCCTCCATGGAATCACACACATTTTCTTTCTCTGACATACTTTTCAATAATTTCCTCCTCTCTCTCTACTTTTCCCATTTGCTATTTGTCACACCCACCAACACTAATACTCGGCATGCTTGATATGGCATTCTGGTTGGGAACCGAAATTTGGGCTTAGAATGATATTTCAAACCTTGGCTACAACATCATTATTAGTGAGTGAAAATGAGTGTTCTTTGTGTTGGGAGTGAAATGTAGTGACAAAGATTTGTTTAAGCTGTGGCTTGGGAGAAGTGATGGGCGTGGACTACAAGTGCACGATCATTATCAAGTAATAAAATTATCATCCTTGGGGCTGCGTGTGAACTACTAGTTTATGTGTACAACAAGCTATCTAGAGGAAGTCGAAACGAGTGAATAATTGTGAAAAGGAACTAAGCAAAACTAAGTATGGAAAGCGATGAGAAAATCAATTCTTTGAGATAATTCTAGAACTTCGATTTCACCACAATGACCATTGATAATTTAATTGTGATTCCCTCTCTTACCTCAACATTGGATTATGCTTGAAGGTGGTTTATCCTAAGATAATCAATGTTTCTTGCCGGATAACACCTATGTATCTACCCTAACGTGACCCCAATTTTCATAGTAGTCAAATCTGTTGGGATGTATACTAGAATCCTAGCTATGTAAATAAATATTCTGAAATGAGAATCACATTTAGTCAATATTTGCATTTAGTTTTTATGCAAGTGTCCAATTAATCTATATTGTAGATAAACATGGTGTGCGGAGTCACACACAGAAGACCATGTTATCAGTCCCTTATAGATTATAAACAGTGTTCACAACCAAGATGGATTGGACAAACCATCGGAGTGGTTGTAGTGTAATTTGGTCTTAGTCTGTCTTGACTATAGAATTACACTAGTACACTAAGTGTGTATTGAGCAGGACCATCTGAGGATTGTTCGATTTATACTGACTATATAATCGAACTAAACCTCTGTTACTATATATGTACATACTCTTAATCCCGATATAATAACAAACACGTATGCTTAATATGTACTTCTTTAATTCATCAAAGGGTGAGGTCTAGATCGATAGATCAAAAGGCCCGATGAGTTGGGAAGTAGTATTATGTACATGGTGTGTTGTTGATTATAGAAGGAATCTGTGTCCTATAATCTAGGTTGATGATGTCCCCTTGAGGAGCTCATAAAGATTATCATGTAAACCCTGCAGGTGGACCTTGTCCGCATGATAATAAGGTTGAGTGGTACTACTCTTGGATTAGATGTCGATTAAATACGAGTTGTCAGTAACGCATTTTAATTGACGGACATACGATATCTTAAACACAGGGAGATTAATGTACTGATAGTAAGAAGGAGCCCATATTGTAATATGAGATTGGTGCGGTAGTTCGATAATAACTCTTTAGTGGTATTAGTTATTATTGATGAACTAAGGTTGTGTGTTCGGGGCGAACACGGGAAGCCTTAGCTCATCAGAAGGCCAAAACCAATTCCTCCTCTAGGTCCCTGTTGTAGCCTCTGGAACCCTCAAGCTCACCTTGGAAGAATTCGTGAAGAAACTAGGCATTCGAGCTCATGCAAGGAGGTGTAATCGATCAGCTGATCGATTACACACCTTGGTAATCGATCAGCTGATCGATTACCAAGCCTCCGGACAGAACGATTGGTAATCGATCAGCTGATCGATTACCAGCCTGGTAATCGATCGGTTGATCGATTAACAGGCTTGTAATCGATCGGTTGATCGATTACATGCGTTAATGAGGAAAAGTTACGGAGTTTTAATTGATTCCTTGATCGATTAAAGGCCTGGGTTCGTTATGGTAACTTCCGGAATTATTCCAAATCTCTCCGATTTGATTGAATCAAATTATACCATGTTTATGGATTAATTATACCATGTTTATGGCTTTAATTATACCATAAATAAAGGGTGGCTAGGCTATAAAAGAAGGGGTGGGTTGGCTTTGAGGGATACACGATTAGAATTTGTGTGGTGGCCGAAACCTCTCGGCAAGCCAACTCTTCCCCTTCTCTTCTTCTTCTCTTTTCTCCAAGCAAAGGGAAGAAGTTTTAGCAAGCCATTGGAGGAGAATTCTGGTGGAGAAAATTCTCGAAGGATCGTTGCCCACACAGCATTCGAGAAAAGGAGAGAAATACGGCAGAAGATCAAGAGGTCTTCGGTCTTCCGAAACGTCGGAAGAAAGGTATAATTTAATGTTTCCGCTTTAGTTAAATTATACTTTTATAATTGGATCCTGTAAACCAAACACAAGAGTCTAACGATCTAAACGCGTCGGGCAACTTGAGACCGTTTCGGGAAAATTTTTGTTCTGCAAGAATTTATCGGAACGGTTTTTCAAGACTTTCCCATCAAAATCGAGATAGACCCTTTATGTTTTGTGAGAACCAATGTTATCCTTGAGAGAGTTTGAAGTACTTTCGTGATCAAATCCTTAAGTCCAATTCTATAGATCTAAGATTAGAGTTCACCTATCGGACAATCTCCTACTCTCTAATAATTGCAAGCATACGCTAATATATCCGCAATTGCTAACATTTTGTTAAATATGCTAAAATTAAATCAAGAATCAAACATATCATAAATAAAAGAGAGAAATCACAACTATTAATCGTCAACTTAACATCGGGTTGTTTCCTTATCTTAAAATTAAGGAGTCTACTCTATCATGATGGAGAATTAAGCCATATACATTAAGGAAAACAATATACAATTGAAAAATGAGAGTAAAGTGTAGAAGAAACTTGGTTGTAGATGTCATCGACATCTCTGGAAGATCTCCACGTGCTCTTCAATGGTCAGAATCTCCTGGCTCTTTGGACTTGTTGGAGAATGAGTCTCTTTTAGGGTCTCCTATCAGAACCTCGAGAACCTCGATGCTTGTAGCCGATGCCCCTTAGTTATATTTATAGATATCAAAATATAATAAACTTTCCTAAAATTAGGGCAGGGCATCGTCACAAAATCCTAATGAACCACGACTGTGGTGGCTACCACGGGCAGGCTATGGTTCGTGCGGAAAATTCCTCGTCAAAGATGGTCTTCAAAACACACTCCAATGCCAAAATCTTCACGTCCTATAAAAAAAATACACAGAGCAGTCATTCGAACTAAAAAGAATGCAAAAGCTAGAAGTTTATGCAAAATATGTTCATGTAATGCAGTAAATGTATATTAAATGACATAAAAAATATATGCATGATTCACACACATTAAATATCCCCAAATTTAAATCTTTGCTTGTTCTCAAGCAAATTTACAGTTAAAACTAATGTGTGTAAATGAAACATATCATCCTTAGTGAATTTATCTAATCCTATCAAGTAATTTTATTATTGAGCATAAGTATACAAATTATTTTACTGTGGCCTAACTCTGAAAGTTCTATGGTGTTGTGCAATGTCAATTAACTCTAAAACATCTATTATCAATCTTTATTTCATCATTCCACTGTGTTCTTAGAATTTCCAGTGCAAACGACACTTGTGACACGCAAGGATCTATTTCCCTCCTAATGCTTTCATTTTCCATACTTGTTCTCAAAGGCCCGACACACACTTATGCCATATAGGCGCCGCCCGAGCCCGACGACGCCTTCGCGCGCGACTGAGTCGCTACAAGGAGCATTTTGTTTTGTTTTAACTTAGGACTTAATAAGTATTTTAATAACCACTCCTGTCAATAGAGGTACCTAATTTGCTTTATTAAAATCTATAAAATTATCTTCACATTTTTCAAAAATATTTTATTTTATTTTTAAATATTTAGATTAGTATTTTTTTTTTAACCAAAATGCATTGGGGGTCCCTAAGGAAATTAAGGTACTAATCCAATGTAATAAATAGTAACTCTTCTCGAATACTTCAACTTCTTTTGAAATCAAGTTTTATATAAAAGGAGATACTTAACAATTAGGTCAACAATGAAATTCTCCAACTCAACGACGCTCATGTCCTACTACTATAAATAGAAGAAAATAAATCATTAAATATATGAACATATTTTCAAAAACACATTAAATTTTAACATGCTAATGAAGTGCCATATAGATGATGAAAATGATAATGTGTGAAATAAATAGTAAATAGAAAGGCATGATGACTAAAGAAATACTAAAACTAAACTAACCAAACTTCTCCAAATTTAAAACATGCATTGCCCACAATATATAGAAAAAAAATTTACTAAGGTTGGGGAGGGAAGTGACTTTGATAAAGGTATGTCGAAAGGCCTTTGTGCTCCACGGTTGTGGTGTACCACATCCTGGTCGTGGTGTATGTTGTGGATGAGCCTCCCTCTTACTAAGAAGGACTATGACCGTGGTGACTACCACGGGCATGCCGTGGTCCATTCTGTCTCGGACATGGTTACACTTATAAATTAAATTGCAAACAAAGAAATAAGATAATGGAAAATAAACTTAGGTTGTCTTCCAAGAAGCGCTTATTTTAGGTCATAAATTTGACCCTTGTCATTCTCAATCTGGAGTGCATAGTTTAAGGAAGTTGTGCTTCCTTCCTCTCTCAATAGACTTATTAAGAGAATATCTCTTCAACCTTGTTCATGCAGAGACAAGGTATTTCCTAACTTTTTTATCATCATTTTTTGATCCTCTATCAAATATGCTCAATTTTAAAGGGTTGTTATATCTCTTAAACCTTGTTTGTATAGGAACAAGATACTTCTTAACTTTGTTGTTACTATTTCTTGGTCCTCCATCAAATATGATTAACTTCAAAGGGTCGTTAGAGGGACCGTCTATGTGATTCTTTTTTTGACACCTACTATAAATAATCCACCTTACAACAAATATTCTAAACAAAAGGTTGATTATAGCTTTAGATAGATCAAAATACAATTTTATCTTCACCAACCATCAAAGAGAGTTTAACATCAATTATGGCTCCGACGGTGGCTAAGAAAGACCTTTCTAAAATAATGGTGATCCAAGGAACAAAATCAGCAAGAACAATAAAGTTTTCAACCTTAAATGTAACACCCTCCAAAATACCCAAGGTGTATTTAACAGAATGATCTGTAAGGTTAGCACCAAGATTACAAAAAGTTTTATTACCAATCATGTACGAAATTGAAAAAGCAACTTGGATCTTTGCGTTTTGGAGGTTATTTATTTTGGATTAAAGCAGAACTCCTTTGTTAATCACAGGGCTATTTCTCAAACTTCCCTTTTTGTGATGTCTGAAATAATGTGGATATATCACCCTAGGCTTCTTAACTTCCCAAAGTGATAGCATCACGATGTTATTTTAAAATTATCAATACCAGCAAAACTATGGTGTGATAATCAAGCTGCTATTTCACTTATTGCATCGAAATTTTCCCGTTGGATTTTAGTGCATGAGCCTGCTAACTAAGCACATTTTTTATGGTTCCTCCAAATGATGATTGTCATTTTGTTCGTGAGAAAATCTCAATAAGGTGCTTTAATGGGTAATTAACATCTACAGGATATATAAAAACTGGAGAACAACGAAATTCACAACATTAAATTTTCACCTTCAAAAGCTTTGAACGGGATCCATACAGAGTAAAATGATTATCAATTGCAATGTAACAAGTTAGGCATGATTAATAAAATCTATGCTCCAACTTGAGAGGGAGTGTTGGTTATATTTATTAGAAGTTGGTTATATTTATTAGAATAAATCTCCTAGAATAGGTCCATAAACCTCCTATATAAAGAGGGGCTTGTATCTCTTAATTGAATAAGATTAGTTTATTATTTTCGTAACAATCTCAATATTGGATTATGCTTGAAGGTGATTAATTTAAGGTAATTGATGTTTCCTGTCGGACAACATCGATGTATTTACCCTAAAGCGACTCTTATTTTCATGGTAGTTGAATCGGGATAGTCTTTACGCTTTGTGACAACTAATGTTATCCTCGAGAGAGTTTGAATTACTTTCGTGATCAAATCCTCAAGTCCAATTCTATAGATCCGAGATTAGAGTTCACCTGTCGGGCCATCTTCTAATCTGTAATAATTGCAAACATACATTAATATATCCGTAATTGTCAATGTTTTATTAAGTATGCTAAAATTGAATCAATAATCGAACATATCATAAATAAAAGAGAGAAATCACAAACATCAATTGTCAACTTAACATCGGGTTATTCCTTAATCGTAGAATTAAGTAGACTACTCTATCACGATGGACATATAAGCCATAAACATCAAGAAAAACAATCTACAATTGGAAAACTAGAGTAGAGTGTAGAAGGAATTCGGTTGTAGATGTCATCGATGTCTCTCAGAAGATCTTCACGTGCTCTTCAGTGGTCCGAATCTTCTGGCTCCTTAGATGTCTTAGAGAACGACTCTCTTTTGGAGTCTCCTGTCGTGAGAACTCCGATGTTTGTAACCGGTGTCTTTTGGTTCTATTTATAGATACTAAAATATAATAAACTTTCTTAAAAATAGGGGAAGACGCCGTCATAAAACCCTAATGAACCATGGTTGTAGTGGCTATCACAGGCAGGCCGTGGCTCGTGCTGGAAATTTTCTCGTCAAAGATCAAAATGCTCCATGGCTGTGGTTTTTGTGGCTTTTTCTGGCGGATGCTCTGATAGCAAATCTTTTTCTGGATGATCTGCGGCCATGGTGGCTATCATAGTTTGGCTGTAGATCATGTTGCCATACTATTTCTTTAGCTTTTTGTCTCCACACCATGCTCCAACACCAAGATCTTCATGTCCTATCAATAAAACACACAAAAAACAGTCATCAAAACTAAAAAGATGAAAAGAATACAAAAGCTAAAAGTTTATGCAAACCATGCTCATGTAATATAGAAAATGTATGTTAAATGAGATTGAAAATATATGCATGATTCACACACATTAAGAAGATATGTGCTTGATTGATGGAGAGAAGATTATAAAGGGTTGGATGGTGACATTATTACTAGCAAGATTGCATTATATTTAAGTTATATAGGAATATTTTGGATGGGGCAAGTAGGAAGGATGATTGGCTTGCAAGTGTGCAGTCATCAAGTAAATTAGTGAATGATTATTGTTTAGCTTTATAAATCTAATATTTAATTCTAAGGTAAGTTGAATGGGGGCTAGGTAACATGAGGAGGTGCGGTAGGTTATAAGTCAACTTCAACTAAAAAAGTGAGGAAAATATTGTATATTTTGCTTTACTCTTGGGTTATAACTGTTACTGTCCATTGATTGCATCAGATTTTGATAAATTAGAGTCTTCAAGCATCTAGCTTGTTGTAAACATGGTTGAAACACCACTTTTACTCTCAAAGATGTGTTTTTTCTTTTAAAAGTAAAATAAAGAAATTCCTTCTCTTACACATTTCTATGGTTTTTTGTTTGTGATTTTTAAAAAAGATCCCCTTCTTATGCATATCTTTAAGGGTTTTTTTTTGTCTACTGTTATCTTCCATACATTGCATGCTAGTTACCATTTTATGCCGCAGGTTCTGAAGGTCTTTCCATTTCCACTTACTGTCACGACGGTTCAATTTGCTGTTGGAACTGTTCTTGTCATATTCATGTGGGCCACCAATTTATACAAGCCGCCTAAGATTTCGGCTTCCCAGGTACTATTTCATGAGATGCAAAGTGTAGATTGATGATGACCTTTATCTCACTATATGCTCACTTCAGCTTGCTGCCATCTTACCGTTGGCTGCAGTCCACACAATGGGCAACCTGTTTACAAATATGAGTCTAGGGAAGGTTGCTGTTTCATTCACACATACAATCAAAGCTATGGAGCCCTTTTTCTCAGTCCTTTTATCTGCCTTATTTCTGGGAGAGGTAATGCTTTTAGTTCTCTTGATCAGGATCTCATATGTTCAAGATTGGATAAAACAATTAGATTTATTCATGATTCAATCTTCTTCATGGTGGCAGATTGAAACTAGCAAGTTATTTATAGCTTTAATATTCTTTTACCTTTTTATGTTTTTTGTTCTTCAATTGATGTCCATCCAGATGCCTACCATATGGGTTGTATTATCTCTTATGCCTATTGTTGGTGGTGTTGCTTTGGCCTCTCTCACTGAAGCTTCTTTCAACTGGTAGGGATTATGGTTTTTTAAAAATAGTGAACCTTCGATTGCTTGCAGTTGTGATTTTCCTTTTTTTTCTCTTCTCTTCTACTCAAGTATGCATACATCTATCTTTCCTCTAATTATTTGCCTTTGACTCTAATTAGGGCTGGATTCTGGAGTGCAATGGCTTCCAATGTAACCTTCCAATCTCGCAATGTGCTTAGCAAGAAAGTGATGATTAAGAAAGAGGTAAATCTTTTTTTGTTTTCCCCAAGGAATGTTAATAGTATTTCTGGAACCGATTGTCTTCTTGTACTTCATTTGCCCCTTGCAGGAATCATTGGACAACATAAACCTCTTCTCCATAATAACTATTATGTCATTTTTCCTTCTTGCTCCTGTAACTTTATTTGTGGACGGCATCAGAGTTACTCCTTCATATGTGCTGTCCGCTGTAAGTGTAATCCTGGAGGTTTATTCTTATGTAGATATAGCATTAAGATAATCTGAAGTTACATCCTGTTGCATTAGAAATCTTGAACAATTGAATGATTTTTCCTAAACATCCAACGTTGTTATTCTTGTTTGGCTTGATATTTCAGGGCTTGGATCTTAAGCAGATATATCTGAGATCACTTATTGCTGCATTGTGCTTCCATGCTTATCAGCAGGTCCGATATTTTATATTCCTTCTTGTATATATATATATATATATATTAGAGTAAAATCATGTTTAAGGTTTCAACAGAGTAATCAGCATGGCACAAAACAACATCCATACTAGCATAAAATCTTATAAAATTGCTGTTGAAATGTATACATGAGGTCTAACTCATTGATTGAATCTGGTTTCTTAGGTTTCATACATGATACTTGCGAGAGTAACACCTGTAACCCACTCCGTCGGCAACTGTGTAAAGCGTGTCGTTGTGATAATCACTTCTGTCCTCTTCTTCAGGACTCCAGT
Source organism: Curcuma longa (assembly GCF_044706935.1). Lineage (NCBI taxonomy): Eukaryota > Viridiplantae > Streptophyta > Magnoliopsida > Zingiberales > Zingiberaceae > Curcuma > Curcuma longa. Next base: position 8,954,136 of record NC_133877.1, on the reverse strand, counting down.
TTCACCCGTCAATTCGCTTGGTAAGACTTATATTATGCATCTAGCTAAAGCCAAAATGGTTACATGTGAAAACCGAACACCCCGTCTTCTCCACTGTTCCTTATTCAAGAAACCTGTCTATTTCAGGCACTGGCATTGCCCTAGCTGGAGTTTTCCTCTACTCGAGGGTGAAGAGAATCAAGCACAAAACTGCATGATTAGCTTGTGTCTTTGTTCTTGTTCGAGGGAAATTCGAACTCAGTTTAGCAAATAAACTTTTCCTCTTCTCGTAACCCATCTGTTTAACAGCGTATAGCTAATTTTTGAATGAGAGCATCTTCTTGCTTCTTAATATCTGGAGTTTGAAGCAGTCTTTCCTGACCTGGTTGATTGTTTGTCTATTGAAAAAAATGATAAATCCTAGTTAGTCCTACTGACTTCTGGAGGTGACCGGTCCGGTCCCACAGAAATTTTCCACTGGCCATCAGGATAAATCGGGAAATGCACGTAGCGGTCAATCCACCTTTGATTGCGCTCTTCATTTGAAGGAAAATTCATGTAAATATGTCGTAGTTGGAGATCGAATCGCAAGTGCCTGGGTGACAATCTGAATGTCCTACTACGGTATCATTGGCCCGGGGATGATTGTTTGTCTATTGAACTTGTTCCAATAGCAGGCCTGGCAAAGTGATTATTGTGCAAAGCGATATGCGAAATGTTTGATTTAAATTTTTTAGAGGAAATCTTAATAACGGGTAGAGGTGTCATTTGGATCGACCTCTAGTAATTCAGCCTAATCCGACACGAACTGGAATGTACTTTAGCATGGCTTGGCAAAAAGTGAAGGTGTGTCGTGTCTCGACTTGAACAGCATGTCAAGTTGTGCGATAGGAGCTTACTCTAGGATTGTGTTGTACTGAGCACAACATGATACTGTCGATATTTAACTTATGTCAGGTCAAGAGAATTGTTGCGGCAACAAAAGGGAGGGAGGAGGTAACTTGGTGGCCAATAACGAGGGAGGGTGGGGAGTAGAATACCTACCGTGTCAAAAGAAATTTATTTAGCAATTTTGTAAATAGATCCATAATTATTAAAATTACAACGAGGCCATTATTATTTATGTTTTTAAAATAATTCAGATGATATAACATTATTTAGCTTATTTAAGAATAATCATCTATAAAAATAATAAAATATCTAAAACAAAAGCAAGAACTAGGACCCTAAATATCAAATGAATTAAAAGCAAAGGGTGGAAAAGCAAACATAAAAAGATTGTAAAATAAAGGACTTACTATATTAGCCTTTTGTTGGGTTAGGCGTTGAAATTTAAGCCTAAAGTTGAGATGGGCCAAAGAAAATACTGACATCTGAGAGTGGGTTCTCAGGTATTGCAATTGTCATCGGAGAGGAGATGATACAACGACAGAAGATAGTGATTATCATAACTAGAGGGTCTTGAACCCTAAATCAGAGGAGAAACTAATAGAGATGAAGAGATCAGGGTCAACACTTGGCTGCTAACATAGGAAAAATTGTAAAGGAAAATCATGCAATGAGAGCACGTAATTAAGTTGGCTGCTATCATCGCCTTGATAATATTATCACCATCAGCACCACCAGTAATGAAGTTGTTTTTATTTTATTAGCGTGAGGCTGCATGGGAGGAAGATGACGATGACGAAGGGTTGTGGTGCTTAGATAAAAAGCAATGAAGGTTGCTTCATGATGTTCATGCCCCTTTGGGAACACAACAGTGGGAGTGTCGATGGGGGCAAATCTTAAGCAATAAACAAGGACACCTGAAATCGGTCACATGCAAAAGAGCACGCGGTAGTCAGCAATGATCAGTTAAGTGCCAATGAGACAATGAGACAAAAGCACAACTCTAATAGCATGTTTAGAGTAAGGACGAACAAATCCTCATCTCATTAAAGGATCAACCGACCTAGGATGAAATCACAAAATCAATTCTAGTCTTTCCTACTTTCCATCTTCTTTTCTACCCAAGAAAGTCCATATATTATTGATGTTGCCACATTCCTCCTCGTGGATTCTGATCAGTAGGGCTGACCATCTTTGCGCCTCTATCAACCCCTAATATGGGTTAGAGGGTGCCAGTGATAGCCAACTAAACTCCTTCAATGCTCAAGTCAGAGCTTCATTCAAATCAAGAGGAGAAAAAAATGGTGTTTGTGTGTGCATGTATGCTTATCTTCTTTTTGGAGCCACCTACCTTTTATACTTGGTCGTCCGAGCTCTCACATGAACTGCAACCCTAGTCAGTTCGGATCACGAGATATGTCAACTTTGGTGTGGCAACACCAACTTCCACCCTTTGTAATTACCCGACCTTCCACATCAGGTACTATTGGCTGTCATTAGACTGTGTCAGGCAGCAGTTATAATGCGTGCTAACCGTAAATGTGTGATCGTCGTCAAGTAATAAAATATTATCCTCTAGGACCATAGAGTTGAGTATTAATTTACGTGCAATGAAGGTGTAAAATTATTAAGAAAGCAATATGAGAAGTTATAAGAAAATCGATTTTAAAGGCAATTCTAGGATTTTGATTTCATCTTGATAATCATTGATAATGTAGTTGTGAATATCTCTTTTACCTTAATGTCGATCAAGTTTGAAAGTAATTTATCCTAAGGTACCCGATATTCTCTTTCGAATTTACACCGATATATCTACCCAAACGCGATCCCTACTAGTCAAACTAGGGAAGATCGCTTTTATTGGAGGCACCTATCACGAGAACCCCTCTTGGAGGCACCTGTCACAAAAACTCGATGATCCCCTAAACCACTAACATTACTTCGTGAGGTCGAATCAAGGTAAACCCCTTATGCTCCAGTAGTATCCTCGAAAGAATTTGAACTGCTTTCATAAACACCTCTCAAGTTTAGTTATTATAGGTCCAAGATCAGAATTCGTCTTTCAGTTCTTCCTCCTCACCTCAAGGTCTAGGCTAACGTCTATTCAAACATATTAGCATGTTATGTACACTAATAACTAAATCAAGGATCAACATATTATTATGCAATAAAAGAGATGAATAGCAATATACAATTATCAATTCAATGTTGAATTACTTCCTAATCCTAGAATTAAGAAAACTACTCCATAAAGATGCTCCCATGGTGAATGCATAGGAGAATATATACTCAAATAGTGAATTTTTATTTATCTAATAAATAGTGTAATCGTAAGGTGATTGTCTTAGGACATCTCTCAAATATAACAAATGTTCCCATAGTGATTGTAGTAGAGTGTGGATGTTCCCATGGTGCACTCGTAGAGTGAGGATGTTTTCGATCGAAGATGTTCTTATAATGAGTGTTATTGAAGTAGAAATGCTCTCAGTCGTGAATGTTCCTATAGTGAGTGCAACAGATTAGGGATGTTCTCGATTGAAAATCTTTCTTTAGTGCGCTGGCGGAGCGGAATGTTCTCAATCCCATAATGAATGCAAAAAAAGTGAGGATATTTTGGATTGAGATATTCTCATAGTAAGTATAGGTAAAACAGATGTTCTCGATTGAGAATATTCTCATAGTCCTTATCAAGGATGTTGCCATAATGAGTTAAGGCAGAATAGAAATGGAGAGGTAATTTTAATAGGGGAAGGATTTTAGCCACAAGGTTGCTCCCTAAGAAATAAGATTGAATTGGGAACACCCTTTTACAGGCACTGGTCATTCGCATAGTCCTAGCAATTGTTTGGCGCAACGAGAGTGGTTGATAGTAAAAAATAATCATTAGTTTAAGCTTGATCTTGACAATCACACTGAAATTGAGTTCTTTCTGTTTTCAAAAATTTTCCTTCAAGAACCACAAAAGAGTTCCAAATGATGCTTATGGCAAAATGAAATCCCCAGGTAGCAATCGATTAGGAAAGAAATCAAAGACAAAGCACATAAAACGACTTTATAAAGCTACTCCTCAGTTCTCCTCTGTTTGGATGGGGTGAGGGAAGGTTCATTAACGGAAGGGGAAGGAAGGGGAAGGGATCGGGAAAGGAAAGGGAAGAGAAGTATTTATATTTTTCTTGTTTGGGAGGAAGGGAAGGTTCATTAACGTAACATGTGTTACTGTGTTTGGGAGGAAGGAAAAGGGAATGAAGATTAAATATATAAAATTACAAAAATATCCTTACTTGTTAAAATAAATCTATAATAATTTGGCAATAACTATTCGTTAGACATTTTATTTTGTCTAATGTCTTGATAACTATTCGTTCAATGAGTTCGTCAATCAAAATTACAAATTAAATCCACCCCTTCAAAGTCTAGAAATGAAGTCCACGGCAAGGACCTCAAGCCGGGCTGAGGAAGATGCTGGATGCTGTGGAGGCATGAGCACGGCAGTGAAGTCCAGTCGACTGGCCTTGAAGTCCAGTCGATTGGCACGGAAATATTTCGTCTGATACGCCTCATCAGTCGACTGGATTTAACTCCCAGTCGACTGACGGTAAACAGAACGTTTTTAGACTCGACTGGAGTTTCACATCCAATCAACTGGATTTTCACTTTGCCAGTCCTTCTTTTTTGGCATCCTTAAAAATTAAAATATAGTAACAATCAAACATACAATCCCATAAATAGTCATATGACATAACATTCAAGTAACATAATAAATTAAAGTGTCAACATTCACAATCATCCAATTACAAGAAAATTTGTCCAAAACCACAAGATAAATAAATTAACATAAATATCACATATTATAATCTAACCACATAGCCGCAGCTATGGAATCCCTAATCAATTCTCCCCTTCTTGCATCTTCATTGTAAACTCTATTTCTATGATTTTCTTCTTGATGATCACTATTATTATTAAGTTTAGCATCAACCTTGGCAAGCAATTCCTCATCTGGATCAACATTAATCAAATAATTGTGCAAAATACAACAACAGAGAATAATTTCTGTTTGAGTTTCAACTCCATAATTTGGCTCTGTTAAACTTCCTATAATAGCAAATCTCTTCTTAAGAACTCCAAAAGCTCTTTCAATTGCATTGCGCAAGGAAGAATGTCGAAAATTAAATATCTCCCGAGCATTTCGTGGTGAATTGCAGTTATATTCTTTCAAATGATAACGTTCTCCTCGATAAGGTGTAATAAGACCACTTTTCAACATGAATCCAACATCAACAAGATAGTATTTTCCTAAAAAAATATGTTATTAAATTGTAAAAGCAAGAAAAGCCTAATCACAATATATTTCATTTGATTTACCTTCTGGGATTTTAAGACACTCTTGTCTGATTAATGCATTTTTTATTATTCTTGAGTCGGATGCTGTCCCTTCCCACCCGGCTAAAACATAAGTGAATTTCAGATCAAATGTGCATGCTACTAAAACATTTTGTGTTGGAAAATCCTTTCTACCACGAAACTTTGGGACATCAGAGGGAGAAACTTTAACACGAATATGTGTTCCATCTATTGCTCCAACACAATCCTAATACACCATGTTTGTTTACCTTAAAAAATGAGTAGAATCAATTGCTAGTGAAGATTTCTGAATGAACTTGTGACCCATCTGGTTGTTTGAGAAATTTATCCTCCAACTCCATTATAGCTCTTAAAATATTATGGAAATGATGACTCATTGTTTCTCCCGATCGATAGAAAAAGAATCCAAGTTCACGATTTGTAACATTGTGACCTAGCAAATAGAGTGATTTTGCTACTTGTTCTTCTACAGTAATCCTTGTGGTAGGTCGTAAACCACCTTCTTTGATTAAAAGATCACACAATCCCACAAATGCAGAAGGACTCATTCTAATTATACTATGACATTGATCATTAATTAGCAATTTTGTCATTAATTCATTTCGTACATGTTCCCCTTCTAATAGTACAAGACGAGGAATTTGATTACTTTGTTTGTCCCTATTTCGCGCATATCAAGCCACAACCAAACAAACAACTTGTGCCGATGCGAGTTGATGCATACGATGCAACTTAATGAAATCATTATGTTTATCGTTTTGATCACCCATCTATAATAAAATAAATAAAAAAATAAATTAATATCATACAAGATATTCATACTGTTAAATAGAAAGTAAAAAAAATCCAAGAAAAAATTTTGTTAGATCTAAATTTTGTGAGATAGTTCATACCCATTTATTTTTAGAAAGACAAAACTAATGGAGACCTAATTCCATAGTCAAAAATCAAGTCATTGCAGAAGCATCAAGAAATGTATGTTGAGTATGATCATAACAATTGTCGAGCATTTACGCTCGCATGGTAATCGTTGTGTTGGATGACCACTGTAGATATGGAATCACACAGTAATATTTTAGAGCAAAATGACAACTCCATATCTAAAAGAGAATTTTTTTTATAAATCCAATCTAAAGGAAATTTGGAAACAGTAAATTTAGTTGTTATACAGTCATGATGCTCCATAAACAATTACAAAATTTAATCACAAAAGAGCTACTTTACATGATACTCCTACAGTGGTCATACATATCTAAAAAAAAATAAAGCTTGAGGAAGACTAAAAAAAAGGTGGTTTACGTGATGCTGCAATAAAAAAGGCTTGAGGAAGATAAAAAAAAGGCTTGAGAAAGATTAAAAAATGACAACTCCTATGTAGGATGCTCCTACAATGGTCATGTATGCTTATCTCTATCTCAGTAATTCACGCATACTGTAATAATCAGTAATCAGGGTGGAAAGGAGCTTTTTTTCCGAGCAAACTGTTCGTGAGGAAGAAAAAGGTGGTTCACGCATACTACAATAATCAGTAATCAGTATGCGTGATTATCTCAGTAATTCACGATCACTGATTACTGCAAAAAGAAAACAAAAATTGCAGATGAAGACTTGAGGAAGAAAAAGACCTGAAGTGATGAAACGGAGCTTCTGTGTGATGCGTTGGGACGGCGATGAGACGGAGATTTTGATTTACTTCTGTGTGACGGCTGTGTTGGGACGGCGATGAGACGGAGCTTCTGTGTGACGGCTGCGTTGGGACGGAAAGGAGCGATGATGCAAAACCTAATAGATGAATTGTTTTGATAAATAATATTTTAATAGAAGGGTAAAATTAGAATAAATAATTTTTATATTTTTCTTCCCCTTCCTTACACTCCGATTCGGAGTGTAAGGAATTGTGCCGATTCATAGGCATACAAGGAGAAAGTTTACCCTTCTTTCCCCTTCCCCTCCTTAACTCACCCCATCCCAAACAAGGGCTAATATTCTTTTTCCCCTTCCTTACCCTTCTCTCCCTTTCCCTCACCTCCTCCCCTTACCCTTCTCTCCCTTTCCCTCACCTCCTCCCAAACAGAGTATTCATCTCCAATGAATCACAATTGTCTAACAAATAAATCAACAAAAGAAAAGCTCATTCCTAATTTGCGACCTCACGGGGAATGCCAACTATAAAAATTCACAGGTCGCTTGACAAGTTCATATTTTTAGTACAACATACTCAGAACTCTGTCACTGCTCAACCAAGATGGGTCATTGGCAGATTCCGTCGAGAGATATTGAAAGTTCAGGGATTCAATGAATAAGAACATGAAGCTAGCTGGTTTCAGAAACAGAGGTCGGATTCGGAGTGAGAGAAAACAAGAAACCAAACAGTTCTTCAGAATCATAACCCTAGAAGAAAGAACGAAATCCATGTAGCAGTAAATACTCAAGATCTGCATGCGAAAGCTAACAAACACTCATTATTTATCCAGTGAAAGAGTTGTTAGACAAAGCAAACATCTTTATAAATCAAGGATAGACATTCACTTGATCACGGAGTTCTGATAAGAAATGTAAACATTTGGGCCTAATTACAGGCCAGATAGGAAGCAGATAGATCCGCTAGAACACAAGGCATGCAGGGGACTACATGCAGAAATACTGCTGCTGTTTGTGAGGCAAGAAGGCAAGCAATTTGAAGAAATTCTATTTGTTTCAGCAGAGAAAGGATTCACCGGCGAGGAAGCAGCAGGTATTTGAAGCTTGGCTTCTACTCCGAGCGGCTTGCAAACCGCTCGACCTTGGCGTCGCTGAGATTAATCCCCACCATGGCCTCCCCAAGGCCGGAGCTCACTTCCGCTAGGATCTCTGGGTCGCTGTAATGGGTGACCGCCTGCACGATGGCCCTCGCCCTTTGCGCGGGATCGCCACTCTTGAAGATGCCAGAGCCAACGAAGACGCCATCACAGCCGAGCTGCATCATGAGGGCAGCGTCGGCGGGGGTGGCCACTCCGCCGGCGGCGAAGTGGACGACGGGGAGCCTTCCGAGCTGCTTGGTCTGCATGACGAGGTCATAAGGGGCAGCGATGCGCTTGGCGAAGGTGAAGACCTCGTCGTCATCCATGTTGCGCAGCGCGCGAATTTCGCCCATGACGGAACGGACGTGGCGAACGGCCTCGATGATGTTCCCGGTGCCGGCCTCTCCCTTGGTGCGGATCATGGCAGCGCCCTCGCGGATGCGGCGGAGGGCCTCGCCGAGGTCGCGGCAGCCGCACACGAAGGGCACGCAGAAGTTGTGCTTGTTGATGTGGTTCTGGTCGTCGGCGGGGGTCAGCACCTCGCTCTCGTCCACGTAGTCGACGCCGATGGCTTCCAAAATCTGCGCCTCGACGAAGTGCCCGATGCGTGCCTTGGCCATGACGGGGATGGTGACGGCGCGCTTGATCTCCTTGATGAGGCCCGGGTCGGACATACGGGCGACGCCGCCCTGGGCGCGGATGTCGGCCGGGACGCGCTCCAGCGCCATGACGGCGCAGGCACCGGCCTCCTCGGCGACGCGGGCCTGCTCGGGGGTGACGACGTCCATGATCACCCCACCGCGCAGCATCTGGGCGAGCCCCACCTTGACGGAGAAGGTGGAGGACTTCTTCGGCTCCAGGGCGGCGCCGTTGCCGTAGACCATGACCACGCCGCCATCCGACATGTTCGACGAAATGCTCTTTCCTTCCTTCCGACGATAACCAGAAAGAAAGAGGATTGAAATGGCGGCGGTCAAGCGAGCCCTAAAAAGCAATATAGCGAGCCGTGGAAGCTTCTCGCGTCTTCCTTATCGCATCTCTGTTGCGGGCGCACGCGTATTTGTATGCGACCCGGGCAGAGGAAGAGGAGCGGTTGGTTGGCCCAAATTTGACCACTTGTTCTCTTCTCGATTTAATCCCTTTATTCTGATTTCGGAGGAAGAGTAAAGATTAAAAAGGGATGTTAGGGGCGCCAGGATCAAATTTATATTCTAAAAAAGGAAAAGTTTCAAATTTTTTAACAGGTCCATCTATTTTCAATTTATGTCTCTCATCTATAGGTGCCTTCATTTATGTTTTTTCAATGTTCCGGTAAGTATTCTGGAGGACCCATATTTGACTCGAGTCTAATCCGGGCCTCGCCCATGGGTTCGGTCGGCTCCCGTCACGGTCTATCCCTAAAGGCCGAAAGAAGTCAAATGAAGTCAAATTATCCATTCGGCTCGGCATAGTTCAGTTCTGCTCGGTCGGTATGGCGCAGTTCAGTACTGCCATCCGGCAGCTCAGCACTGCTACCCGGCAGCTCAGCACTGCTATCCGGCAGCTCAGCACTGCTACCCGGCAGCTCAGCACTGTCATCCGGCAGCTCAGCACTGCCATCCGGCACCTCCACCCAGGCCACTCAACACTCAGCTCAATTCTGTCAATTCCACTCAGCACAGCCCAGCCTCCATTCATATCATATCATATCAAGAAAGGTCTTATCAAGATCTTCTTAAGGACCACATGCCTTGTCAGAAGGATGTGACTTTTCAGAAAGGGTCTTCTCTCTCTATTATTAAACAACTGTGTCAAGCATTAATGGGAAAGGTCACTTGTCAGGACGCTCTCTCTCTCCAATGAATAACCTAACCAAGCATTAAATGCGGATGTGATTGGTTGTCTTCTCAAGACCATGCTTTGTCAGAACTGGTCATACTTTCAAGGGAGCTCTTGATGTATAAAGGGAGGAAGAAGGTATTCGAAAAGAGGGGATCCATCCCTCTCTCTGGCGGCTCTAAGCTCCGCTCTCCGGGCTCCGCTCCCTCTCTCTCTCATTCTCCTTATCTTTTATAAGCTTAGCATTTCCTTTTATTACAATTTTTCATGACAGTATTTCTCTTTACTGTTCATCTTCTTCCTCCTGACTGGGCTGACTTGAGCGTCGGAGTAGCCGTCCGGGGACTCCCCGGCGCCAGGATGACCTCTTTCTCTGGTGATGTTTCAGGGCCTCCAGGTGGCTGGCCTTATCTCCTTCCTCGGCGTGGTGGTCTTGAAGCCCTTGAAGCTCGTATTGCTCTCCTCCCTTCCTCCTACTCCACTTCCACGGCGAGCTGGGTCCGGTGACGTGTCCAGATGCAGTTCTCAACCGGAACATTCAAGATATTCGAATCATATTTTATTAAAAAATATATATTTTTTGGCTCGGATGTATGAAATAATGTTAGTTTCATGCTTACCTTACCTCTTCATATTTTACAAACAACTTATACTATCATAAAATAGATTTTGTAAAGTTGACGCTATAAATAAAATCATCCGATTATAAATGATTAATTTTTTCATATGAGATATTATACGGTTAGCAAAGGAAAAAATATATATATTTATAGGTTTAAGTTTCTCCAACTTATTAGTAATATTTTTTATAACTTGGTACTGAAATATCAAAACCTGAAAGATGTACAGTAGTTCCAAAATGTAACACAGTGGTACTGAACATTATATTCCAACACCACTTTGATGAACTTTCTATTGTCTGTCAATGATTTAAATTCAATATCCTATTGGTTCTCTGTTAATTTTGCATAGAATCATAATTTTATTTACGAGACTCAAGATCAGGCTTAAACACTATATCTACCTTCTCCACACTCATCTCTTCCATTACAAGTCAAAATCCATTGATGGACTTAGCCATTTCAGATTGGATTCATTCCAACTCCTGTTAGTTTATTAGATTCATTGAAACCTAAATGTGCCCTAGTTTACTGGTTTAAGGCCTTCTCAGCATTGATCAAAAGGATTTGAAATTTTTAGAACTCATTTACCTATTCTTCTAAGAACAACAATATAGTGATGTCGATATTTGAAAACCAACACCACCATATGTTAGAAGAACAGAATACCATGGTGCTGGTTTATAAAGACCAACACAATTATAGTGCTAGTCTTAAGAAATCAACATCATTTTCTGTACTAGGTGACACACGATCATAACTTCATCTATGTGTCTCAAGAACAAGATTGGACATCATATATACCTTCTACACACTAATATCTCCCATCTTATTATAAGTTTTCTGAAATCTTAGTCCCCTAAGTCCATCAATAAGTTTCGGTCAAAATTCATTGATGGACTTAAAGAGCTCATCAGTCCTATTCCAACTCGTGTGAGTTTATTAGGCGAACCTTAATCCGAATATGCCCTCATTTATTAGGTGCTCAAAATCATTTTAAACTTTTAGAAGGTTGTGGTGTTGGTTTCCAAATACTAGTATCACAATGGTGTTGGTCTTCATACATCAACACCACAGTTTGTAGCAGTTAACACGCGATCATATCTTCAGATACGTGTCTTAGGACTAGGATTGGACATCATGTATGCATTCTACACACTATTACCTTCCATACCATTTCAAGTTTTTAGAAATCTAAGTCCCTTAGGTCTATCAATGAGTTTCGATCAAAATCTATTGATAGACTTAGTGTAAGGAATCCTATGTGATAAACGATAAATCATAGCGGAAAAAGGATCCCTTGAGCCATCCATGCGAAAGAAAACTCATACAAGTTTTAGATCTACAAAATAAAATCCTATTTAATAGGGTATACCTTTGATCTATGTCCTTCACTTATCCTGCTTGTCCAAAGATTGTCGGATCTCTTGCTGTGCAGCCTCTATGTGTATCCACACTACTCCTTTGGAGAAAATTGGTTGTGCTAGCAACCCTTGGTGTGAGTTTCAGAGTTCATTCAACATGACTTTTGGAGAAAAATCTGGGTTTTTAGAATCTGGCATGATTAATCCTATTATTCATGGACTCCTGTTGCAAGACAACGAAGAGGATCCAGAAATGATGGAATATGTGTCTGAGGAGGAACTTGAGATAGAGGAGGACCCTGAGGATCTTTGATTGAGGATCAAATGGAGATAGAACAGAATCTGGAAGATGATGATGAAGAAGAAGTTCCAGATGAGGATCTTGAAGAAGAAGATCCGGATGAGGACCTAGAGGAGACTGTAGAAGATCCTGATGAGATACCGGAGAATCCTTCTCCAATAGTTCCTGATGCACCTCAGGACGATCATGTCAGGACCTTGCAGATAGGGTTTTTATTTACCATCGCTTTGATGTCTGCCTTGGTAGAAGCGGTAACAACCTATCTAGCTTCTATTTAGGGTGGGGTGAAGTATGTAAGAATGGATGTGATCAATAAAGATGGAATAAAGAATTACAAGCATAATATGATGAAGATAAGGATTGTTATACTAGTGGAAGTTGGAGTAGATCATACATATGATAGGTGAGAGTGAATCTTCACCTAAGTTAGTAGGGGGAAACCTAATTTATGAAAGATGAGCCCCAAACAGGTCCATGATATATGTATATACATGTATATATACATATGGGTTGGTAACATGGGGATAGTTAGACTTATATTAGTAAGCTTACTTATTGCTTTATATAGTAAAGAATGTTATTTAGAATATTATGTAGAATAAACTATGCATAATGGAAGCATGTTCTTACCTTAGAAAAATAATGCATATAGGAGGATACAGAAATCTTACCTTATGATGCATGCATACTAAGGAGAAAACAATGAACTCTTACACTAGCCTGCTTGTTATTAGGAGTTATGGCTAGAAGAGGTAACAGAACGAATGAAACCACCAATCAGCCTGACCTGGCGCAACTGGTGGCTGATCTCCAGCGTCAGATCACTGAGCAGCAGCAGACCATCAATACTTTGATGAATCAGCAAGGGAATGCTACCTCTCCACCTGTGAACCAGCCCGTGATATCTGGGGCACCTCCGGTTACCCCAGTACCCCCGGCAGGTCCTACCCCTGGAATACGACCGGAAGCTTATTTAATCCAGTGGCAGAGACTGAAGCCAGAAACTTTCTCGGGTGCTGGTGAACCGTGGGATGCACAGGCCTGGTTTAAGACTGTAGAGAGTATTGTAGAGCTGCTGGACTGGCCGGAGCATGAAAAGGTTAAGTGTGCATCATTCTGCCTTTCTGGTGATGCCAGAATGTGGTGGGATAGGGTTAAGTCCAAGAGACTCGTTAATGAGATGCGATGGACGGACTTCGAGTCAGAATTTTTCGAGGAGTTCTTTCATATGCGGGTTACTAACAAGCATTATGATGAGTTCATGGAATTCCGACAAGGTGATCTGTCAGTTAGCGAGGCTGTCAAGAGGTTCAACCGGCTAGCTCGCCTATGTCCCGAGTTGATTCGTACTGAAAAGGAAAAGGTTCGTCTTATGCTGAAGATGTTACGACCTGAGATAGCTCTGAACGTGGCAGGCGGGGTTAATAAACCGCAGACCGCAGAAGAGCTGATCAGTAGTGCCTTGGTCACGGAGCACTACTTGAACAATATTAATCAGCAGAAGAAGACGTCAACTGAGAACCAGAACCCCTCTAACTCAGGAGGTCAGAACCGCAAAGATAAAAAGAAATGGAACAATTCTAAAGACGGTTCATCGAATAAAAAGCCTAAGTACACCCTGTGTGCAAAGTGTGGAAGACCGCATCATGGAGAATGTCGTATGGGTACGAATAAGTGTTTTACATGTGGAGTGGAAGGGCATAAGGCTCAAGCCTGCCCTAATAAATTCCAAGCATCATCTCAGCAGCCTCAGCAGCAAATGCAATATCAGAAGGCACCTGCCCAACTGCATTATATGCAAGCTGCACTGGAAGGACCTCATATAAGTCAAGGAAGGTTAGAGGCTCCTCCAGTTACGACAAATGCTAGGGTTTTCTCGCTTACCAAGGAGGATGTGGCGAATACTTCAACCGTTGTCACAGGTCAGATATTTATTTACAGTCAGTATCCTACTGTATTATTTGATACTGAGGCAATGTATTCGTTCATTTTCATGCCATATGCGAAGAAAATAGGCATACCCCCACAAGTCGTAAATATTAGATTCTTACCAATTCCCCTATGACCGCATGCTTATGATATGCTTATGATATTATGATGTGCATGCTTATGATTCATGGCCACTAGGACATGACTATGTTATGTGTGGTTCATGAATGATGAAATGTTATGCTTAAGGAACATGCTTAAGGTACATGATTATGTTTCCTGTCATTAGGACATATCTAGGTTATGCATGACCTATGAATGGATGAAATGCCTAGGAGATGCCACCCTAAGATTTAGCACTCTTCAGTGATATAAAACAAAGGAAATGGATATGCCACCCTAAAGCTTTAGGTTGCAAGTTCAAGAGGACCTAAGAAATGGAAATCGATCTAGTTTGATACTAGATCGAGAAGACAAAAAGGCTAAAGAATAAAGCGATGCCATTAGTGAAGGTCCTGTGGCGAAGACAATAGTTCGAAGAAATCACTTAAGAATGCGAGAACAATGGGAATCAATGGTACTAAAGTTATTCTAAAGTTCGAGGATGAACTTTTTATAAGGAGGGGGGAATTGTAACACCCGGCAAAATCCCTATTCATTCCTATATGGGGCTCACATGGAATTTGAATGGGGTATGGAAGCTTAATGGGCTCCGTGTATAAAAAGAAAGCATAACTCTTATCTTAGGGTTCATTCTAAAGGCTTTGAAAAATAAAAAAAAGATGGAGGTGCCAAGGATTGAACCTTGGACCTAGGAATGTGCAAGCCTTAGAGATGCATGTGATAACCATGAGCCCTAGCAAGGGTGTGCTGATAGAAGATAAAGGAAATGTTAGTTGTAGGTTAAGGCATGTGAAAGGAAAGGAAAAAAAAGGCGCCGAAGGATGTGAAGAGGCGTAGGTGAAATAAAATACCTGCGTTAAACGTTATTGAACCTTAATGCTTATGCCTTAATGCTCTACGTTACTGACCTTAAGGCTATAAATAAAGGACAACGGAGGAGTAGTTGAAGGTTATTCTTCTCTTCTTCACTGGAGGTTGTCTTCTTCTTGTTCTTTCTCCCAGTTGCCGAAGAAGGTTCTGGAGGAGTTGAGGCTGAAGATCTTCTTCACACAGAGGTTTAGAGGTTTATCTTTCTCGTTAGCACAAGCACTGTAAGTATCCCCTCACTGCAACATAATAGTAACGTTTGTAGGTATGAGCTATGTGTTTGATTTGTAGTTTAACATGTATGAACTTTATGTTATGTATGAAATAGAGGTTTTACAGCATGTTTTAAACCAGCTATGTTCCTATATGATATATGATAATGTCTAAGAATAAATGTCTTTCATGTGGTTAAAACCTAGGGTTGCATCATGTTTAGGTTTCGGCAAAGTTAGGGTTTTAAAGATATACTTGTAGCATAGGTTTCATGCTTGTGATGTTAAGTTAAGTAGGGTTAATAAGTTGTTAATCGATATCTGGATCGATTAGGGAAGCTTGTAATCGATCACTGGATCGATTACAAGGATGTGTAATCGATCATTCGATCGATTATTAGGTTTAAAGAGGAAAACATTTACGTAAACTAATCGACCACTGGATCGATTAAGGGAGCGTAATCGATCCCCTGATCGATTACCAAGCTTCTGAGAAATGGGTTACGACAGTTAGTCGATCTCCTGATCGATTAAGGGGGAGCGTAATCGATCCCTCGATCGATTACAGAGCCTTCTGTGGAAAAAAAAATGATGACTTCTAATCGATCGTCTGATCGATTACAAGGATACCTAATCGATCATCTGATCGATTAAGCCTTCTAGATTGGTCGGTTTAAGGTTCATGTAGTTAAACCTTATGTTGCATGTTTACAAAGTTCGTTGCCAAACTTAGATTAGGGCTTAAATGATATTCTGAATGTAAACAATGATATCAAAGTTTATGTTTAAGGTTAAGAACCTAAGAACCCTAAGAAGACTTTGATCCTAAGAGATTAGGGTTTAGTTGGGTTAGGGTTTCAAGTATAATTAGTAATGGTTAGTTTGTATTCAAACATGTTCAAATGGAATGAAATGATATACCATGGGTTTAGAATCTATGAATGTTCGACCACCTTAAGGGAAGGTTAGGGTTTGATCGAATTAGAATGATGTTAACCATAATGTTATGTCTTATCTCATGCCAAGGCTTAATAATGAGATCATGATATGATGTAACATGCTATATGAAATGAAAAGATGATGAATGTTCATTAAGCTATGATAAAGACCAAGGTCTTTTAAATGAAATGAAAGGAACATTCATGATGAAAATGAAATAGAAAGCATGTACATTATTATTTTACTTTAATGCATGGCTGGTACCCGACTTCCAAGGTTGTCGTTAAACAAATCCAGGTGACCAATTCCAAGGTCTTGGGCCTGGTAAGACCAAGGTCTTTAACCTCGTAGGACTGGTGGCTCGCTACCCCAGTTGCTATTAGGGAGCGCGCTTTGGTACCAAGCCGGGGATCCCAATCAATGATGATGATGATTATGTTGATCTATTATGATATTATGTTTTAAAAGGCATTTTCATCATTTGTATGTTTATGATTTTAAATGCTAAGGATGAAAGATTAATGTTTATGTGCTTTATGAAATGCTTAAATGTCTCCATGCTTATATAGTTATGAAATGTTATGTTTTATGTGACATGTGGATTTTGTGAGTAGGAAAGGAGCTTACTAAGCCTTGCGCTTATAGATACTTTCTTATGTTGCAGATCCATCTAGCAGTCACTAAACAAAGGAAAGCAGCAGGAAAAGGCTGATGAAGATGTGTGTGGTGGTGACTTGGCAGAGTCCCGGCAATATGAATTTTATATTTGCATGCTGAATGTCTGAATTATCTTTATGTTGAATGTTGTTGCTAAGATGTTTTTAATATCAACTTAATAGCTAGACAATAGATGCATAATATATGTTTATTTATCACATATGAAACCACTGCCATGTTATGTTTTATGTTTTTTTTTCCGCTGCGAAGTTTCGTGGTTTTTCGTATGTGGTATAAGATAAATGAATGAAAGAGTAACTGTGGCGTCCGTCTAGGCCCACGTAAGGGCGGGCGTTACATTTAAATTTTTTTCATACTTTATCTAGTTGTTCGTTTATAAAGAGAAAGTGTATGTATAAAGTTTCAATATTTTTTCATTATAGGAAAATTTTAAATATAGCCTCACCTAGGAACAAGGGTCTGAACTATATTGCAATTCAGGATCAAATCTTACTTTCAATCGATCATGAGTTGGTTTGACGAAGTTGAGATAATGTCTATCTCCGTTATAGTTAATTGAAATTTCTCGATTTACTTTTTTATATATGATTTTGAAATCGATCATATGGGATCGCTGAGGTGGCAGATTTTATTTTTTTACTAAGTCATGAGTTGGTTACGGAGTTTATGATTTAGGAGTTTGTGCAAAAGAGGATAGAAATGAGCTGTTGATGAATTCTAAAGCTATTCACGAATTATTTGATAATAAGTAAATGAACAAAAAAAAAATTTCATGACTCTCCCTGTCTCATTCATTCTTTTTTTTTTCTTTCATTTCATTGAATAAAGAGGCATATTAAAATACTGACCCGATTGGCTTCCCGCTCAGGCGCACCTGAAAAGAGGGCACACAAGGAGCGAGAGGCGGCCGTAGAGATGGCGACGACATCCATTGATTACATCCAAATATCCATAACATACAAAGATTCATAACAACATCGCCACAATCCATAATCAAGTTTTGTTTTCTTGGCAATCAAGTGACTCATCTTTGCAATCAAGTCACTCATCGGGGTCATCCTGACCCCGCCAGCTGCTCGAGGACGATGGGGACGGTGAAGCTCGGAATTGACATACTCGCCTCAGGCTCTGTTCCACCTCCCACTCGCTAAGCATCACATCAGCTTGCCGCGCTCCCATCGTACCCTCAGCCATGTTTTGTTGAAGCTGATGGGTGTGTCTATGTGTCTCCGCAATTTCCCGTTACAATCTTTGTACTTTGCTGGTAGCTCTGGTCAATTCTTGTTCCAGCAGCCATATTCATTTGTTTGCCACATTGCGCTCTTGTTCTCGCGCCAAGGACTCATCACGAAATTGGGCAGCCCTCTGAGCCCAAGTTCTAGCTTCTTCCTCAGCCTCTTCCTTCTCTTGGATCAATTATTTCAATCGTTGAAGCAGAGCAACATGATCCATAACTTTGAGAATATTCAATAACAGAGGAACAAGGATATGAGGGATACAGATGTGAGGAGAGGGACGACCTTTGCTGGGGCGAACGTCTTTCTTTCTCGAAGCCTCGTCCCCCCGGATGTGTTCGATGCTTTGCATGACGCCCTCAAGCTCAACGGCGCTACCGTCTTCCTCTGCAGCGACCCCTCCCGCACCGCCGCCAACGACTACCACGTCATTGCCTCCTCTAACCACGTCAGTCTTCTCGCCGTCTACCCTCCGTCTTCGGTTTATGCTACTCCCAATGTGTATTAATCCTTTCCCTCTTGATTGCAGGAGAAGTTCGAGAATCTCCGCGCCAAGGGTTGCAATCTGCTCGGTACCTCCCTCACTCACAATTTTTGTTTCAGTTAGTCGTTTTATTTCGTGCTCTGGCTCGTGATTTTGGGTGTTTGATCCCACTAAGATCGTCAAGAAAGTAAGGATTGACTACTTCCTGCAATGGGAAAATTTCCCCCTAAAATTGTAGAATTTAACTCACCTGTTTTCCTCCCCATAAAGTGCCTTGATTTTGTGAACTGATGGTCAATTACTTTGAATTAGTACTTGCGAAATTGTCATATCTTTAATACTGTGTTCACATAAACAATATGATAAAGAAAGGAGAAGAGGTAAAGTTGAAACACTAATCAGTTTCTCTTATTTACGTAGAAGTAAGTAAATAGGGGATAAAAATTTATTTCCATCGGATTTCTTTATTTAATTTTTGCCCAAGTTGAACAAAAGATGGAGTCTAATGAGTTAAAGCATCTGATTAACAACAATAAGTGATGCTGTTTTTTTCTTTTTGGATCCATCCAAGCTAACAAGATGACTATAATAGAGTGGATGTAAGCTAACATATTTCATTTGTTTTTTTCCTTAAACTATAGCATCTTGGTCTTACTTCCTCCCCTCCAAGTAAGCACTGTATAGAAAGATTTTGCATTAGAGGCGTGACTAGAAGCAATAACTGGTAACCTGTTGGATTTTTTTTTCCGATCAACCCAATTTATCTTGGGCGGACCAAGATTAAACTGAGTGCCTAAAGAAGGTTGAAATGAGCAAGTATAGACATTTTGAATTGTTTTCTCCTTTTTCTCTTTATGTAGTCGATTAAACTTGCTAGCTACAGTGTGGTAAGATAATACTGTCATGCATCACATGGTTTATTCTTGTTGTTCTATGATACTTTTATACAGTATTGGTGGTTGAGTGCCGGCATCTTTAGATACAACAGTTATGTTCAGGATCTTTAGAATGGCTGAAATTTGGGGAACATGTTTCACCTTTGGTTTCTACATATGTAAACTTGTTTCTCAGGCTATTGGGGCTATTCAAAGTAATATACCATGTTTCCTTTGAGTATTAACTAATATTTGTTATCTTTTTCTTGATTTTCCTTTTGGGCATACAAAACAATGAAGATTCAGCAAAACATGCGGACAAAAAAAAATTGATCTGTTCTGGTACTTTGCTAAAGACAATACTAATTAGTGAATACTTGGTACATGAATATATTTATACTTCTTTTCATATCCAGAACTGTGAAATTTAGACTCATATGACAAACCAAGGATTTGAGAGAACCACTAAGGAAATACCACATGTAAAGGCATAGTTACTCCACAATTTAGACAGAAATGGGGTAATTCCTAACCACTTTTCTTTTTCTTCAAATGTTTGATCGACCATTATTATCCTCATAAGTCCCAAATAATTTTAGTGGTTGGAAAAATTTATGCATCTTCATTGAGACTGATAATACAATTCTAATCCTGCTATCATTGTGATGCTTTTGGCAGGACCACAATGCATTCTATCCTGTGCCAAAGAATATAGGAATTTGCCCAAACAAGGTTACACCTGTTGCCTTGCCATGGATGGGGTCAAAATTCTTGCTTCTGGATTCGACAAGGATGAAAAGGTATCTTTGGTTTGCATCTTCCCTTCATCCTTTCTCCTCCTTTGTGATTATTAATATACTACCAACTTCGATGTGATCTTGAAGGATCTCAATTTCTTCTAAAACATGTTCTTTTCACATTTCTTTTCAATGATCAATTGACTATTGAGTTACTATTTTAAGTTTGTGTGTGTCCTTATTTTTCTCTCTTGAGATAGGTGAGCTAAGTAGGATTTCTTAATTCTTTATCATGCCTTATATAATTGATGTTTTTCCTTCTAAAAACATGAATGAGAAAATTTGTAAACCTTCAATTCTACACATGTAAACGAGAAGACATGATTAATATTGCTTGGAAGGACATTCAACTTTCAGTGCCACATTCCTGATCTGATATGAGCAGGGGTCCCTCAGTGGCATGTCAATTTTCTGCATCTTTTACTATGTCAATTCCAAGACACTGCAAAAGCTCATTTGTTCTCTAAATATGTAGACAGAAACAAACTTACAAGCTCAACAAATCAATGTAAAAAGAAGAAAAACCATAGGTGTAAATTTCATATGATATCCAAACAACAGTAAGAAACATAAATGATGAATTTTCAGAAAACCATATTTCCATAAATTTCCATGGGAAGAGCTCGGGAAATTTGTAAAATCTTCCTCATCAGGTCTGGAATGCCTAATTTTGAAAATTTCCAAGTGACTAATTTACAAAATTCTGACTGTACAGATGGTGCAAAAATCCAGAAATAATAACTTCAAATATACAATAAATAAATCCTTTATTATAACAAGAAAATCACCAAAATCCTGGATTAGAATATTAAGTCACACTATGTGTTGAATTGATGAACATCACAAGAAAATATGTTACAAAAATAAACATCCATGATAAGATATGATGACTATTGTCTTACACTTTGCCGGAACAAACTTCCTAGGGAAAACACTGATTAATAGGGAAATAACAATTAATCTAGACATCACCATGATAAAATGAGAAATATTTATATACAAATTACAAAACCATAATGGAAATGAAATAATAAAATATTACGGGCACTATCTCAAAAAATGTAAATAAATAAAATATGAATTAATTGATTAAGTTTTACTAGTGATATGTTTCAGCTCAATGGAGACAGAAGATCCCTCTAGCCAACCTTAGATAGTTGGACAAATGAGACTTGATGACCATGGTGCGGATGACTAACTCATCAAAATTGCATCAGAAAATAAAGAGTGACTCCTATACTTACAGATATTGCATCAATGTGAACATTAGGAAGATGTGCTAAGGAGGAATTGTGACAATTTGATGAGTAAATATATGCATTATTAGATTATGCACCAATATCCACCTACCACCAAATGTGCAACCATATCAATGCCAATATCACCCCACCTACCACTTGAATATGATTACAGTATAATCCACCCCTGTTTTCTATTTTCCAAGCCACCAAATACATTGTACAACACCTAGACAATTGCCTGATGAGCAAACAAAATAACATTCAACAAAGAATAACACTTCCACCATACACGCCATAGAATCCACATTAACCTGAAACTATACTGAACAACTTTCTAAGTTACCATGATTAAGCCTTCAAATATTTACAACTAGGTCCCTGGAGTTTAGAACTAGGTCATTTACTAACCCAAATATACCCTTGGACCTCACAGGTAGAACCCTACACCCTTCCACTGGGTCCAAGATTCACAATCAAGTCCTCCATCCCTATAAATAGTCCCTCTGACCTCACTGCACATCTGAGCAATGAAATTGATAAATGATATAAAATTAGGAAAATCTCGGATACAACATTCCATGTATCATGCAGCTCTTGACTGGACTGGTATATTTACATTGGATTGTGCCGATCTTGTGTACTGAACTTCCAAATTTCTGTCACTAAAACTATACCAGGTTATAATGCTTACAATCTAGCTGAACAGCATATCCTCTCTCTCTCCCCTTTTCTTTTTAGATTAAGTATTACTGTGGATTTACTATATATATTCCAAGTTTCTAAGAGTATTTGTTATACATTATCACGTAGCATTATCTTACTATTTGTTTCATCAGATGCAGATTGAGCAGCTAGTAACTGTCATAGTAAAGAATGTATTGGCTGCTAAGTACAAAGTATGCTCTAAAATCACATTTACTTCTTTAATAGTTTTATTTGATATATGAAAATTGATCTTTTTTGTTCAGGTTTTGCCACTGCTCTTTTCTTTTCTTTTCGTTTTCTTTATGCTCATTCGCACTGCCATAAAATTTGTTAGTTGTTTGCATTAGGTTATTTAATTGTTTATTCAGTAGCCATTCAATAGTGTTTTTTATGCTGGAATCAATATTCCAGTGTCATTTTCTCCATGTTGCTCCTCTAGCATGGTTTGGATTATAAGCATGATCATGTGTATGCTGTGTTCCTCCCTCATAACTGTCTGATTTTTTTTTTCACTTAAAACAAGAGTCATTTAGTAAAGGAATATTTTGCCACTCTCCTAGGTAAGTGGGATGAATCAACTATATATTATTCAGTCGCCATGGATCCCCAATTTTTAAGCTGTTAACATGAAGAACTTACAAGTGGTACAATTCCTGTCCTACCTAGATAATTCACACAATGCTTTACTCTAGCAGTACATATAGATGCCACAATAACATCTCTGTTAAATGCTTTGGATTGAGTGTTTTGCACTACTAATGCATCCTTAACTATTGTCTACTAGTCTCCATCTGAAGTAGTAGCTCTTGCTGCTACACAAGGTCACGGAGGTGGAGATCATGATGCGGATGTAGTTCATATCCATCTTATGTTCACTATGGTTACACTGACTAGCATTAAAGTTACAATTGGGATAAGTTTGGATAATCAATTATTGCATAGGTTGCTACACAAGATAACATAATCTTTTGACTCTGCACTAGACATTGTTCCAAAACTACTTTTGTTCATCTATGTTCATTATAACTACCACCATTTCCACTATCGTTTTTATGGTAAAATCTAGCAGTGACAATTGGGTTCGGTTGCTTGCGACCTGATTCGGCTATGTTGTATCTATGTAACTTGATAAGTTCTAGGTTATATGGGGCTTGCCTTGGGTAGCACAACCCAGTCCTAGGCTGTGTCGAGCCCAGCTTCGAGCCTTGTCCAGCTTAACTTCGATACTTAAAAAATATGAAAAAAATTTAAAAAAGAAAAAGAAAAATAGAAAATATCTAAAAAATAAAAAAACATAATATATATATTTATTTATTTTATAAAAATATTTCTAGATTTTTTATTTTCTAATTTTCTTATTTTAAAATTTTAAATACTTATTATTATTATTTTATTTTTTGAAAAATACATAAATAGGCTTATGGATTAGGCATCACTCAACTAGGCTAGTGCCTGTGATGGGCGGTCGACTCTAAAGTCATGATCTGTGGCTAGCATAACTGTGATAGATCGGGCTTTGCGTGACACACCACAAAAATGGACTAATTGGGCCTAGGTTGTGCTCGGCCCTATCAGTCCTTATATTGTCAATGAATGTTTACTAAGATATTAAAAAACATATGCAAGCCACAAATTACTACACAATGCATATGCAGGGGTATATGTAGGCGCACATGTAGTGCCTCTTTCTTTTTTGGAAATTATAATAATATTAATGATGTACAATATCTTGTGTGAAAAAATTATGTGTCATGTAATTTGTTGAATTAATTAACTAGTAATCAATATTCGACAATATTTGGGAAAATTATAAGCGTTGTTCCTAAAATAACCCCCTTTACTTTTATATATTACTTCATTACCATTTATTTCTACATCCCTAAGCTTGGTATGTTGACATTTAAGTTATATTTATTTGCGAGTGGGTTTATTGCTAAACATTCTCCCTCAAGTTGGCCCAGTGATATTGTAAAACCCAACTTGCTACAAATGTATCAAAGTCTAAGACCTTAAAGCTTTATTAAACAAACTTGCTAATTGCTCCTTGGAACTAATAAATGAGGTGATGTTTTAGTGATAACTATTCTCTATATGCTTATTGATACAATGGTTTTAAAGAAATGTGGACAACCATGTAACTATAGCTTAATAAACTTTATAGGAACATTTTCTAATTCAATTATTAATTGTTGGAGCCTGATAAACTTAAATGCAGCTAGAGTGATAGCTTTATATTCTTTCTTTTCTCCTGACTTAGTAACAACTATTTCCTGCTTGCTCTTTCAAGGTATCATATTGCCTTAAATGAACATAGTAGGTTGATGTAGATAGTTTGGATAGGATATCCATAGAAGACACAAGGGCAGGCTGGGGTGAGCCCTTGCTTCCTATAAAGCTTTCATTACAAATATACATTAACTAAAATTTATTATTATCCTGTTGATAGTATTTGCGTCCCTTGATTAATATCAGAAAAAGATAATTAATTCGTTCCGCCACCCTAACGGCCCTAACGGCCGGCCGCACGACCATAGATAAATTGAGAAATTGCAGTTGGCCATTCCTAACTCATAAATCATGTGTTTACAACAAGTGTGCCTAATTTGCATCAATATATCTGCAATTTGAATAGGACCATAGTAACTTTTGTTGAAGCAATTTTTTATATATCACAGAATCTTTAGAGTCGTGTCTAATGCGTGCCTAACAAGCCTCAAGGAATTGATTGATCACACTTGCATACGTAATAACTTCCTTGTCTTGGCATCAATTTCACATTCTAATCCAAGTGAGCGTCAATTGGTTTTGCTCTTAGCTTTTCGGCCTCATATTAATCACATAATTTAGTTGAGAGGTATAAAAATCTAATGTGAAAAAAACTTCACTCAATTTCTTTTTCAATATTAACTCCAAATCTCAAGTGCACTTAATGGAACCCTAACATATCTATTTCACTCTGGTCTTACGAAATCATGTTATTGTCATAGACTTTATTCCCTTGTATCTTAAGTTTAATGGAGAGTCAAGGAAGAAGATAATATCAAGTCATGAAGATCATGATGTTGGGTTCCGATGTGAAAATAAATACAAGCACAGTGGAAAAAGAACCCATCAAAGATCCATGTGAATTCTAATTAGTCGTTTGTATAGAAAGATACCTTTTGATGCATAAAACTTTTGTGGATTTGGAGAGAGTGTAGTTGATTTGAGCGCGATTAATATGTTCACGCCTTTATGGTATCCACACGAGCACAACCGCCGCTCGTTTCACGAGTATGATAGGAGAATCACGTAACCCACACTGTAGTGCTTGCTACTATTTAAAGTTGAGATCGAACCCTAACTTTTATCATATAATATCATATTTGAAATTACTCAACCTCCAAGTCTCATCTAATAAGACATTATTTTCGTGTATATCCAAAATGCAAACGAAAATACAAACATGGATATTAAATCGTGGACTTTATTTGGTTTGGATTTATTTGAAAAACTCAAACCCATATTAGATTAATCCATTAATCTAAACCCATATTAGATTAACCTATTAATCCAATATGTTTAAAATCCAATTAGATTAACCCATTAATCCAACAAGTTTAGGATCCAAAATAATAAGCCCACTTTATTTTAGTCATACTAAAATAAAACTCTAAAATTGATACGCTCTTTGTGTGTGACCCAATAGGTTCTCATAATATTGGTGGTGACTTTAAAATCTTATTTTAAAGATACAAGCAATGAGTGTCATCTGCTAATACATCATGACTATCCAAGTGACGAGAATATCATAGATTCAACCTAACCTGTATGTGACTATTATTATATAACTTAGTCCTTTTGTCCATGATATTTAAATTGATTTACGAGGTATAGATAGTGTCATCTTCTCATCAATCTATGTGTTTCTTGATCTCTTACTCCAAATAAGCTCAATATCTTATATTGACTTACTTGAGCATGACCATGCATTTTAATAGTCCTATTTAATCAAGAGGTTCATAGACATTACTTCCGTTATATGAAAGGGATAAATTTCATCTACATCACTGACATCTTTCCGTGTAACTTATTGCATACCCAGTGAATAACTTTATAATCAACTTGTTATAGGTAATGTTTGTGGATATTAAAGTATACAACTTCTTATGTAAGGAACCGTAGTAACTTCAAGTTAGAGGACTATTTATATCAATAGTCACTATGAGAATATTTATGACGCTCATATAACAATCTATGAAACATTCTCATAGCGGATCATCTAGGACATATTGTATAATATATATCGATGTATTAACTTTATCTCATATCCATGACTTATGAGATTAAGTCACCAATTAACCTATATACTAGTCTTAATGCACTAATATTGCCCTTGTATATTGGTACTTGATTAGGGATAATTAAGAATAATGTCTATAGTCTTTCACAATTAATTTAAATAATTGATATGTTATAGAACTGAACCTACCACTCTAGGTCATTATTATATATGTTCAAATTTGCACAGATTTTAAAGTAAACATAAAATGTTGCCATATTAAAATATGATATGAAAGTCCCAAATCAATCATCTCATTATTGACTGTTAGGGTTGACACTAACATATGACCAACTTAATCCTTCGAAGATCTCTCCCTTAAAGATTGTTATGAACTGTAAATTCCTTAAGGATCAACTTGGGAGCATCTTTAAGTTTCTCCATTTGCATTATATCTTCATCTTCATTATCATCAAGTGTCTTAATTTTACTTTTTTTAGTCTTATTTTTCTTTTGTAAGTTCTTTTTCTAATTTATAGAATAAGTTTGACATGGATAATATCTTTAATCCAACTTGAGATTGAGTGTTAAGAGTTGTCTATTGTAGTTGAGGTTAGTCCACATTTGGTGTTTAAATTATATGGTATCATGCTGCTGCTTTATATAAATTATTTTCATGGTTCTCCTTTGTATAATAACAAGTTTTCATCCCTGTCATCTGACTTTATCCAACTAACTCCAGTCATCCATCCTGGGCAAGTGTTAAATATATAAAATTGTAAATGTGTGTCCTCCCTAACAAGATTTGCTTTTATTTCAACTTTCTTTTCTCTTTATGTTCATCCAAAGTGGAAAGTGGAAGAAGCACTTTGCTTCTCTCCAATTTACTGTCCACTAAATAACAAGAAAAAAAGCATCTTTGTTTTCTTGTCTTCTGTATCTCCATCCCTTATCTAGTTTTATTTCCCAATTTTCTATCATCCTTACCAAGTAAATAGGGTCCTAGTTTTAGTCCACAGGTTTTTTTTACTCTGAATATTACCTGTGGTAATATCCACCATAATCTAGACTGGTTATTAGCAAGAACAAGAGCTCTCCTTGCACATTACATTAGACATAAACTAAGAAAAATTTAATTGTTCATGATGTTCTTATTATGCAAATACTAAGAAGGTAATGCTGCTATGTATTGATTTATAGTTAAAATATTTGTTCTAATTGATTAGTAAGTTCTCATTTTCCACTTAGCTTTTATAAGATATTAAATATTACAAGTTTGTATGTTCCTAGAGTAGCTTTTCCCCCCACTTCTTATTTTGTTTTGATTGTATATATTAATCTGTATCTGAATTCATTTGATATTGCATACAATGGACTTTATGATTTGAATGTCTTCTAGTGGGCCTTAAACATCCTTAAGAAGCCTATTGTCACAATGAGCTGGTTAAGGCAATGCTGGACCGAGCATCGTGTTGTGCCACAAGAGGCTTATAGGATTCTTCCTTTCAGTGGTTTGACTATCTGCGTAACAAGAATTCCTGCAGGTATGCCTGTCAAAAATCTTATCTATTAAGACAGCAACCTAGTCTAGTTATAAATTAGGAAAACAAGTAATAATTAATTGTAGTCATGAAGTAATGGTTAATCATATTTTTCAGAACTATATCCTATGCCCAGATTTTTGACATAGGAAATCAGTTATCTTGAGCAATTAGTGTGCCTTCTTGATCCTCTTTTGCAGTAACTTCTAATTATTTCTCTCATAATAATTAGTAATCAAAGTATATATTGTCAAACTTGACAGATGAGAGAAAGGAGATGGAGAAGTTGATTATAGACAATGGTGGCTCCTATTCAGCTGATCTTACCAAAAAGTGCAGTCATTTAATTTCAGACATATCCTCTTTTCCTTTTTTTCTTTCACAAATCTATGTTTTTATATTTCAGCTGACATTTCAGTTGCTGTATATTGATTCTCAGTAGTACAAATAGAGTAAATTAGGTAAATTGCTGTCTATCCTGGATTGTTAGTCATGAGGTACCATGTTTATTTGTCTTTTGCAATATATGAAAAGCCCAGTCATAGTCAATTTTCTCTCTTATATTACTTTTGTTTGTGAGAAACATTAGATCCTTGACAGTAAATACTCTCCTCAAGGGGATAAGTACATGGTTGCACGACGATGGGGTCATATTCATATTGTTACCCGCAGATGGATTGATCAATCGATTGTGAGAAGAGGTACATCTGTGCAGGATTGAGATGTGATTTTCTTGGACACTGTATACCACTATCCTTATTTTAGTCTCTGAATGCATGCATCTTACTATTCTGTATATTTTTTTTTTTGTAGCTTGTCTAGATGAAGCTATGTACCCTGTTCAATTAAATTCTGTTTCTTGCAATGATATGAAAAGTTCTCAAAAGGAACGAAGATGCCAGGAGTTGAGTAATATGAACTCCCAAACGGTTTCACCACCAATGTTTGGGGATGTAGAAGCTACGCTGTCACAGAATGTAACTTCTTCATTTTCTGATGCTACTAAGGTGAATAATGAGGGGACTGATTCAGCAGTGATACTGGTGAAGGATGAAAAGAAGTTGGACACTTGTATCATTGATGACTTAGAGTCAGATGATTATGACCTTTATTTGTCAGATTGCAGAATTTCTCTTGTGGGTTTCTCTGAGGCTGAACTAAGCAAACTTTTAAATATGATAATTAAGGGTGGGGGCACTCGGCATATGTCACTTAGTGAGAAACTGACTCACATAATCATTGGTGAACCTTCAGATAGGCAAGTTTTTCTGTACCTTGCTTGACAATTAGAAAATTGCCTAATTCCATTTCCCATATTCCAAAAAATCAAAAGTTTCTGAATCATATTAGTGTTCCTCAAATATGATTGCTTATTTGTAGTGAAAAGAAAGAGGTAAGACGCGTAGCTGCTTGTGGCGTCATCAATGTGGTAAAAGCTACTTGGCTTGAGGAGTGTAATAAAACAAAGGAAGCACTCCCTATAAGCACAAGACACCTAGCATCTGAACTAATTTTTTCAAAAGGTTTTAGCTTCACATATATTCTTCTCTGATCTTCTGTGCAATTTCACATGAATGAAGCCTCTCATCTCACCATTCTTGATGTAGCTCTTTAATTGTTTGAAATCACATATTGACCTGAATTTTATTTTTCTACCTTTTACTTTGGATTGCAGATTCTTCATGCTATGCCACTGAGTCATCTACTGACTGTGCCAAGGTGGAAAATTTTGCTGCCATTCCTTCTGCATCAGCTAGTCATCATTCAGATAAATTCAGAGCAGAGTTATTTTCAGAGAAGAGAGCCAAAGATAATGTAAATGGAAGCCTTTCAAAAATAGCGATTAATGCTGAAATATCAAACCCATGTTCTGCTGGAAAAAGTTTGAGTCAGGAAATTCAGAAACATGGACCTTATTCCAGAAACTTGGGTACTCAAATTAGAGGACCATCAAACACTTTCAAAGGGAAAAGTTTCTGTTTCTCAAGTTCTTTTCCTCAAGAACGGGTTGGTCAATTTCTTAGCACATAGCTCTTGACCTGTCTTAAGTACATTCAGCACTTAGTGTATAGGATAGATATTTTTTATTTATTGCTTTTAACTGTTATTCCAGCAACACACCTTGCCATGTGTCTTTGATTTGTCTTCAATTGTATGCTATTTTGCTTGGATGATATATTATTGTTTCATATAATGTTGTTTTAATCAACATAATTTTACTGCAGTTGATGAGGTATCAGATTTGTCTGTAACATTTGATATTTCTCATCTTTGTGTTTGTTTCCTGTTTTTAACCAGAGGGCTGAGATTATTGAATGGGTCATGGAAGCAGGAGGTACCATGATAAATGATCAATCTAAGATGAATGCAAATTATATGATTGAGTGTCATGGTATCTTGCATGCTCCTGTTGATTGTTCTCAGATTGTGGTTTCAACTCACTGGATACGCTCTTGTTTGGAGGTAGATATCTTTATACACTGTATTATGAATGCAATGTTTGATATTCAATTGCATAATTTATTATTTATGCTATGCTATTGCTTTTCATTGATAACTGCTGTCTAGTAATAGACTATGCTTAAGTGGATACAATTATTTTCTTTTTCTTAGCTGTCATGCAAGTTTTAGGACATAGCTACCTATGGCATGTGGTGTTCCTGTTACTGCTGTTATTGGTTTGTGCATCTCTACCATTGGTACTTATTATCTAGCTTTTTACTAAAGTAAAGAAGTTAATTTTACTAGTTCAAAGGTATAACATAGAGTGCCAATAATATTATTTTGATAGTGAATCTTCAATGTTCTTAAACAAGCTGAACTTTAGGAGGTAGAGACACAAGTTACACTATTCCACTTGAAAGTAAGGAAAATATTGCCTTGGCTATTGCTTACAATGCAATTTTGTAGAAAATAAAAGGGTGCCCCTAATTATCCATATCGTTAAAAGGACACCTCTCTTTTAAAAAATTATAAAAATAGCATCCCACCCATAATTTGATATTCAAAATACCCCTTTATGCCCCACCTTAGAGCAACTTTGATCAAAGTTGCACTATTTTGGAGCAACTCTGACCAAACCTGCACCACTTTGGAGTAGCTTTGAGCAAAATTGCACCACCTTGAGCAGTTTTGATCAAAGCCACACCACTTTGTAGCAACTTTGACCAAAGTTCTTCCAAGGTGGAGCAACTTTGGTCAAAGTTGCACCACCTTAGAGTAGCTTTGACAAAAGTTGCTCCACCTTGGAGATGCACTATTCCAAGGGTGCGAGCAACTTTGGTCAAAGCAGCTCCAAAGTGGAGCATAAAAAGGTATTTCAGGTATCAAATTATAGGTGAAGCAATGTTTTGATAATTTTTGTAAGAGGGGTGCCCTTTTGACTATATGGATAATTAAGGACGCCCTTTTGATTTTCTATTATGCAGTTTTTGCAAGGGCTTCTTGGTAGGACATGAGAATAGTTATTGCAAAATCTTTGTGATTTATGACTTCAAAGGCAACTGTATCTGGCTTATACTAAAACTTGAATTTTGTTTTTATAAATAATTTGATTTTTCTCTAATGTTCTATATCTCTTTCAAGTTTATATTGTGGACTTCTAATTTGTTACTCGAAAAAAAAGGACAGCCTGGTGCACAAAGCTCTTGCTAATGCAGGGTCCCGGGAAAGAGTCGGATCACATTGGGTCTATTGTATGCAACTTTACTTTGCATTGCAAGAGGTTGTTTCCGCGACTCGAATCCGTGACCACAAGGTTACACGGCAACAACTTTATCGTTGCACCAATGCTCTTCAATTTGCTACTCAATAAGTTCTTTTTTAATATCTTTATGTTTATTTTGTTTTGATCAATTCTGATTGTGTTGGTAAGTTATTTTGGAGTATTTTGGATTTCTGTATATTGCTTTTATCTATGCTCATTGCAGTTTGAGTTCCTTATTCAGAATTTGTAATTTCTCATGTTGTACCTAAGTTGACATCCTTCCAAACAAATTTAGTAGTGGGTTGAATGAATTAGAAAGGATAGATGTTTGTTTTTATTTCTTTGAGTCATGCGAGCCATAAGACTGTAGTATTTACAAGTAAGCCAAATTTTGATTTCTTGCGTACCTGATTGATAGTTACTACTGTTTTTTATGTTGTATATCATTTTTCTTAAATGATGCTAAACAAGAGCATGTTTTGTGGAGTGGCATTGTTATAGGATGCTCACATCCAAGATGTTGGAAGCCATATTATCTACTCTCCATTGCGGTGTCACATTCCATTATCTGGATTTGAAGGCCTTCGATTTTGTGTCTCACAGTATGAAGAGAAAGAAAGACTTTTGTTAAGAAACTTGTGCTTTACGCTGGGGGCTAAATTTACTGAGAAATTGACTAAAAAAGTCACACATTTATTGTGTAAGTTTGCCACTGGACCAAAATATGAGGCTGCTTGTAGGTGGGGAATTCAATCCATCACTTTTGATTGGATTAAAGAGTGCATTTCTCAGGTTTAACTCTTTCATTTGAGTTGTGCATTTCTTCCATGAAGTACAAAACCATACTGTCTTTGAAACTTTTTTTTCCAAATCCTTTTGTAGGATATGATTATTAGTCTTGATACATTTCGGCCTAAACCTATAAGTGATGAGGATATGGAAGCAGGTTTATGCACTCTGAGTCAGTACCCTACACAGTCACAGACAGCTCAGATTGCTGGGATTCCATTTCAGCTGGTGAGTGAGTCTTTGGAGTCAAAAAAGAACACAACCAAAAGGGCAGGTGAATCTTATACAGAGTACAACAATTGTCCTTTATTTATTTTTCAGATTAAGAATATGGACGTTGCAGGATTCTCATATGAAGGCCTCTGCGAAAAGGATGTTAGAATCTGTAGGAAAAGTTTACGATTATCAGAATGTCGTAGGAATACTGATGCAACAAAGAAACATCGTATACCTGAAAATTCCTTGATTAGTAATGATGAAGCTGTTCCTGATGTTGCAGATGCTATTGAACATCTACTGGCTCAGTCACCAAATGTAATTATTTGCATATTTCCTTAAAGAACTGTATGTGTTACTGACCAAACTGATGCCTTTTTCCCTCGCTTAAGATCCAGGATGTGAGGTCACCTCTGCAATCTGGTTGTGGACAAGGAGTATCCTTTTTATCTGAATCATGGGTTTTATCCTTTCCACTTGATTTTTATTTTACCTTAACTAGCTGCAGATGTTTTCATCTGACCATTCTCTAATTCGCGAAGGTAATGAAAGTTCAAGCTCCACTTTTGGTGTTTCAAAACATTGGATGAGCAAGTAAGTTATAAATATTTTTCTTAGGAAGTTCAGAGCTAGGAAAATATTTACATTCAAAAGGATATTATTTCTCTGGAACATTGCTCCATGATTTTCCATGCAGCGAAGGCAATAATTGAAGATCTTAGAAAATGAGATAATTGTGCATTTAAGTGCTGAAAGAAATCTTAATGTGTCACTCACTGTCATGGATTTTGGAAGCACTTTTAAATCAGATACCAATTGATTGTCAATCATCTCCTCTTCGTCTCAAGACAAGGAGAGGGGAATAATGGTAGCAGTATGTGATATTATATGAGCTTATGTAGATGACATCTAATCTCAAATTGAAGTTGGCAAGTTAAGAATTGTTTGTTCATATTGGTGGTCTTTTTTCTTGGTCTCTGATCACGAGTTGTCTCTACACCACATAGGATGTAAGAAATTTCTCATTCAAGGCGGGAGTGACAAGGATAAACCCCTCCCAATAGTGTCATTATATGAATTCGAATCCTTGACCTTTAGTGAAAATTCTTTGAAACTAATTGCTTACCGCTAGGCATAGTTATTAAAGACACTCGCCTGCTTGTGCCTAGGCACAACCTGTGTGCCTTGTGAGAGGAGGAAGAAATCGGTCTTGAGGAAACCGATGAAGATTCAACTATACAAATTTGAAATATCTGGTGATGATGATGATAATAATATGATTGAGGAAGATGATGAAGATTTTGATGATTTAGATATTTGATTTTTTTAAAATTTGAATTATGCACATAACATATATATTTACTAGTAAATTTTATATTTACATTATTGTTTAATATTTTATGGACTATAATTTGGTTAGTGAAATAGTTTGATAGAAATTACCTATTATATTTAAATTGTAAAAATTTATACCCAGAGCGTCTTATTTCGGTAAGGCGTGCGCTTCACC
Organism: Curcuma longa; assembly: GCF_044706935.1. Taxonomy (NCBI): domain Eukaryota; kingdom Viridiplantae; phylum Streptophyta; class Magnoliopsida; order Zingiberales; family Zingiberaceae; genus Curcuma; species Curcuma longa. Next base: position 8,919,913 of record NC_133877.1, on the reverse strand, counting down.
TTGCGTTGTACGTCTCATATCCTATAGCACCTATACACTTTTGGACGTCTCACGCTTTAAATAACTATGCGCTAGACTAAACAATTGTTTATATATTGATGAAGCCTTTGCGACTATAATCATTACTCTTGCAGCAGATACTTCAATGGACATATACGTGCCATTTATTTCTTTTGGATAAAAGACAATTCAATTATTACTTATGGTCATCTAATGTGCTGTTTTTTATAATCAATGGTACGTCTATAATTTCTTGGTGTTCTGACAAATCTGCAGGACATCGTTTAACTGCATGTAGCTTTGTTATTCAATCAAGTTTCCAGTGATATGCATTACTACAGTTCGCCCATATGTAGTCTTTCAGGCAGATGAGAATTGAATACTTATTGCTGCATCCGTTTGCAGTTCTCTTATTCCATCTAGTTTGAACTATGGAATTTCTTTTGAAAATATACTAGTAGTCGTCTACACTCCATGTAAAATCCCATTTATGGTAATTAATATACCTTTTTGTGTTAGGGCAATATGATTGACTTGTCATATTTGGAAAGCACAATTATTAGTTTAATCGGCATCTCATTTTACCAACTGTTGTTGCCCTTCCTGTAGGACTGCTGATGTCATGGTTTCTGTTGCTTCGTCTCGTGAAAAAGTTAATGGCAATTATGATGCTTTTAGTGAGACACAAACGGATTCACAGGTGTGACATTAATCTTTGTTTAATCATCTTAAGACAAGTTTATTTTTATAAACCATGTTCTTGTATGTAGGTCGTTGTGTATGAAGAGGATCTATCAGGAAGACAGAAGATAATCGACAGAGTTCGATCACAGAGTATGAATTTGACTCCGGATCGATCAAATTAATTGTAATTTGTGTTTTGGGTATGCCAGCATTGTTGATTTTAAGTATTTCTTACAATACAAGAAATACTTGAGGGGTCACATTAACATTATTTTGGGGATGCCAGCATTGGTTCATGATGCACTTGCTAAATTTCCAAATTGTATTGGATAGTGTGACCTTATAATAGCATCGTCATCAAGATTATGATGGCAAAAATGTGCTGCATTTGACAATATCTAGCACCCGTGCATATGTTTGGATAGTGTTTCATTGTTTAGCTTGATGATGTTGAAGTCTTTCAAGTGTCCCAGAAATGTTGTTTGGATCAACCACGATGATGCTACTTTGTCCTTGATTCTGTTAGGATTTCATTGGTTGGATTAGACAATTGAGATAGTAGACCAGTTCTTTTCATTCTTGGACTCCTTCAGACCTAAAAGCAAAGCACATTTGATTGGTTAGATTTTGGAACTGGATTGGATTGGATTAAATTATGTCGAGATGAATGATTAATGATGGCAGGGTGATTCATCTTGGTTTTTGATCGTTGATGATCTGCTTTGAGCAAAATGTCCTTTAGTTACTATGAAGCACTTGTGTTTGAAAACGTCATGTTTTAATTTCAATCTTATGACATGAAAAGAAATGATGAATTTTAAGCTGTAGTCAAGCACTTGAGCTAAAGCTTGGCATGACATCTGCAAAATAATAGTTGTCCGTTTTCACAAACCTTAGTCTTGTGTGGTGCAGGCTAAACGAAACCGCATTCAATAGGTCATCTCGATCATTAATTCACTCTGCATGATAAAGTTACAAAGATTGTAATAATTGCCTACTGATGATGAACGGGAATTCATGTCGTTGGTTATCTCAGTCCCCTTGATATGTCATGCAACTTTGGTAAACAGACATTAGTTTCAAAAACACTTTGATAACTTTTTATATGAGCAAAAATCAAGAGCATGTCCTTTTTTAAAGGATTTTTTCCCCATCCATTTTTTATAATCAAATTTTTTATTCTTACCCGATAGATCTGAATATATGAAAAAGTGAATTATAACAATTACAATATTATAATGAATATAATTATGATTCATTATAATATTATAACAATTACAATATTATAAAGTGATTTAATTAAATAAGATCTCACATGTGTATATGTTGAACAACTATGTTCATAATTGCAATAATGTTATAGTCATGATTCATAACTATCAAAATATGCACATGTAATTAACATCATATTGTACTAGTTATGAATGATTAATATCATATTATAATAATTATAAATTATAATTGCTACAACTAAAAATAATTCGGATAATAAAAAAAAAGAGCAAAGTGCCGCTTTGATGATTAACGAAAAAGAGATGCTCTTTTATTTTTTACTTTTTTTTTATATCATAGAAGTTTAACATTTTAAGAGTGTAATTAGTCTTAAATACTATGAAATCATGTTTGAAAACAGAGAGTAATTTATGTTAATTTTATTTATTATATTGACCTAAAATGACAGTGTTTGTTTATGACATGAATAACAACAATGAATGCCCCTTGATAGCATCTTGTGCCAATATGACAAACGTCCTTGTGTTGAGCAGTGGAACTTATGCATTATTCATGCTTCAACAAACACCAATTATTTGCATTGACTTAAAGCTGAGAATGTAAACAGCATCAGAAATTGACAACAAATACAAGATTAAGTTCCCCTCAGCTCTCCTCATGAAGTCATCACATATCATTCTGTATATCAAACATAGTGACACTGAAAAGCTGGAGCACAACTACAATCTAGGAATGAATCACCATCGACAAATTAAACTTGCTCGAACATTGTATTCGGTCTATATGTTGGTTCCTTCAGCCACCTGTGATTATGTTTAGGATTTTAAAGTCCATTAATCCATGAAAATCTTTTTCCACTGCAGAGCTCAAAATGAACTTTCACACTTCATCTTAATATGAATGTGCATACGGAATGGTTCTAATCAGTTTGAAGAGAAAATCTTCTCCAAATCCTTATACAGCCCTCTGGACTTGGACTTGGAGTCACCTTTTTCCTTGTTGTCGGATGATGATGTTACAGATGAGCTCCTGCTTCTCTTACCAGCCCAAAAGCTACTCCTGCGGGGTGCACTGGTCGAAGGGTCATTCGGCACTCCCCTTGTGTCTTCTCTGCTGAAGCTGCCCTTGGCAATTACTCTGAGTTGTCGCAACCATGATAGTTCACTTGCACCCGATGTTCTTTGAACTTCACTTGAAGGATGTAAGGTAACCCCGTTCTCTCTGTTTCTGGATGACAACTGCTCAGTAATTTTTGTCGACAGGCATGTTGGCATTACAATCAGTAGCAGACCTCCGAATACACTCTTCAAACCCGAAGAGAATGAGTCCCTAGATGGGCTCAGTCGAATGACTTGTCGATACAAGGCATGCAACTCATTGACCAATTGCGCAGTGAACATGACGACAAACATTGCCAGCATAAAGATCCCCACTCTCCTCTCATTAGCATCAGAGAAATCCTTGTCGAGGAGAGCGAGAGAAGCCCCAAACAAACCCACCTCACTAGCTACTGAAATAATCTCCACAAGTTGAAGTTTCTTTTTGATGAAGGGCTTTTTTAAGACCATGAAAAAGAGTTGAAACGATGTGATGGACAAAACAATCAGAATAGGAACTCTTGAAGGACTAGTTGCTGAGTAAGCTCCAGCCAAAATTCCAAGAGAGATGCGTTTAACTGATTCAAGAAGCGTATAGTAGATTCTTAGGATGCCAAATAGCTTCTGGATAAATGGGGCTTCTGCATCTTCATTCTCATCTTCAGAAGCAATGATACGGTCATCCTGCTTTTCTTGATTCCCACCACTGGAAATTTGTGTGAGCATGTACTTTGGTGGCCCTCGAAGGTCCTCAAATAATGGTCCTAGTTTTATCAGATTCAGCGAGTTCGCTTGATCTTTCCATGTCCATTGGCCTCTTTTTCCAGGGCCAAGAGTTATGCGGATGAGCTCGTGGTACCAATGGGACTTCTGCCCTTCCTTATGTACTTCCTTGTATTGTAGAAGCTTGCCCATGGTGATGCCAAGTGAGAGCAACAGTAGCAAGGATATAAGAAAACATGTGGAGATTCCGAGAAGCAAAATTCCGATTATTACACCGGCAGTTGTTTTCCCTTGTGTCCAAAAGAGAAGAAAGTCAATTAGAACTAACAAGTGATTCCATTGACAGAAACAGAAAGATCTTGACTTTTAGAAGAAAATCTTAGCTGTTGAAAGATTATATTAACTGGAAACACAATAAAACTAATGAGAAAGTTTTGCTGGAAGAATTAAAGCCAACACAACTAATGAGCAAGTTTGATATGAAGAAGAAACTCAGTAAAACAATTACCTTTAATTATCACAGCAGATGCCTGACATATACATGGCAATGCAAGCATCATCAAGAATATTTCAAGCCTTGGGAACACAAGGGGTCCAAACTCCTTTTGATTTTCCAGATTCTTCTTCCATTTCAGAAAGCAAAGAATTGCCATATGGAGCAAGATCAATCCACCACTAAAGACAGACAGCCAGAACATGTTTCGACCAAAATTCCTCCATCTGTTTCAGCAAGATCAGCTTGATGTCTCAAGAAGCTAAAATTTGGTACTTAACATTCAATTCAAAAGAACTATACAAGTGAAGCAATTTTAAGATATTCAGTGGTGCAAGGCATCAAGAGTGCCAAGAACTAAGTCTGTTTTCTTTGTTCTTACCAGGAAAGTGTCTTGATTTAAGCAGGAATAAGGATAAACATGCAATTTGTCTTTCCTGAGTTTTGACCTACCTATATGAATTTTGAGGAACATTAACAAATTCCGCTCCAGGTCTCATGTTTTGATTCTGCAAGTATGCATGTTGAAAACTGTTTTAGATTATTAAACAGGAGCTAGTAAAACACTCAAACTGATTTTGTATAGACAATTCTGACCTTAAGAAATGACATGTATTCTTCAGCTGTAAGTGGCTTCCCATTCACAGAAGGGTCCATTTCCATGATTTGGTTTGGCAGTGTTGGGAGCTCAAAGTTAAATTTGGCGCTTTCCCATACTTCAGAATATAGTCCAATTCTGGAGACCCTTTCCCAAGGAAGATTGATGTATGGAATACTCCAAGCAATGCTCCTCGAGAATTCATAATACTCGATGGGAATGGTAGTTAACAACCATCGGGAGAGTGCAAAGACCTGGATGTGAAACAAAAATCTCTGCAAACAAAATGTAAGACTGACTATAGGAAATTTTCCCTCATAATGAAATGAGTTTGATAATAGAAATAAAAAAAGAACTACATGATTGCAAACGCCATTTTGGATTTGATCATTCATATATTTTCATAATGGAAAGGAACAAGTCTGACATTCTTAAGAGATTACTGGAACAATATATTTTAGTTAGAGATGAAACTGGCAGATTTCCTAGAGGGTGCATCCCATTTTTGGGTATCGAACTCCCTGCCTTCTACTTTTAAAATGCACAAATGCTGCACCTTCTCTCCATATGCTTAAAATGTCTGTGGTTCAATAAACTAACCTCTTTTCCAACTATTTTGATGGACCAAACTTGCTAATTTTGGTGAAAAAATTTATAATAGTTCATTCGTGAGAGACAGGCTATACCTGAAGTTTTCTTAATTGAGATGGATCACTAATTCATATCATGTCAGTTTGGACAGAAAATTATACCCAAAATTTCTTGAGAATCTCAGGTGGAATGTTACAGTATTTTTGAGTTGAAAAGTATAATCAGAGTTTTTGATAAAAAAGTTCACTGATATTTTCAACTGAAAATTGGCATCTTTTCAACTTAAAACCATTTGAACACTCCACTTGAGATCAAGAAACCTCTAGAATGATTTTAAAACAATTGAAGACTCCAAATGAGGCTTGCAAGAAATATTAGGTATGATTTTCTAACCAATGCTTCAATGTAAATTGATATGAAACCAAAAGAAAACGCGCAACTTAAATGAAATGCTAGATTCTTGATTCTCATAGCTACTACACCATACCAAAAGATTCCTTGTTGGTTCAGAAACAAGAGATGATTTAGGCCTAGAAATTGCTCCAGAAGTAAGAAGGCTTGCGGTTGAAACAGTAAGGAGAGCTGCAACCACTGATGCCATTGCAAATGCAACAGTAGAAACTCTAGAAATCCATGATGATATTGCTGGTGTGGTATCTGTCATAATTAAAGAGAAAATTTTAATTGAATATCTCTTCAAAATACAAGGAAAACTAACAAAGTAAAATAATTTATTAGCTGCCCAATTGATAGTATTCCAGAATTAAATAGACCAGGTTGAAAATAAACTCAAACCAGTGCAGAATCACAGTACCAAATTGTAAAATGTTTCAGAGACTACCTATTAAAGATACTTAGAATTGAATGCTCAATCACTCAAGTTCACATACCCAGAAATATATAAGTCCAAGAAGATGATAAATATTCTAAAATATGTTACTAAGTGATCATAATCTTTGAAGATAAATTAATTTTAGGATCCCTAAAATATTAAAGAATAAAACCAGACTTCAATATTGAATCTAGATACAGACAACAGTTACCTAGAAAAGTTTCTGGCATCACTAAGTATTAAAGAATATCTACCATAGAATATCAAACCTTTTACGAATTACTCAAAGAACTTAAAAGTAGCACACACTGCATTCATTTTGATCCTCATCATCACCCATACAAATCATTCATTAGTATTGTTTTCCTTTTCCAAGTTCTAGGGCCTCTTTCCATGCCTGCGGCACCAGCTAACTTTTCAATTAAGGCAAACTTTTTGAACCACACTGCTACTTTTATAGAAATAGCCCAAGAGTGTTGCTAACATTCAAAATGTCTAAGAACGCTACTTATCCACATAAAGTGCCCAAAACACCCCTCATCAAACCAACAACTCTAAAGTATTTTCAAAATTCCCAAACCACGTTACTGCATGAAGTGTATCAAACATTTATCCACCATAGATACTTGGTGGTGTTAGTGTTAGTTCTAGAGCCACACCATCATCAGAGGATGAGATAGGAGGTGAACACAGGAATGATGTAGATTCTGTATCTATCAAACCAACAAAAGTATTTTCAAAATTCCCAAACAACGCCCAAGACTAATTGCATGAAGTGTATCAAATATTTACCCGCCAAAGGTACTTGGTGGTGTTAGTGCTAGTTCTAGAGCCAATTATGAGATGATTGATAAGGAAACTTTTGTATGATATTTCATTAATAAAAGACAAAGTTTATGGTTATTATATTTACTTCAGAGTGTCAGATGAATAAGTATAATAATATCTTAGGGTAATAGATTCTAGTCTACAACGTATCAATTGGTTGAATTGATAGTGGAAGATTGTAGACATATATATAGAATGCTACTCTTAACTATTCCTAGTCAAGCTTTAATATATCAAGGCAATATTAATGCGTTGAGACTAGCATATAGGTCAACTGATGACTTAATATCACAAGTCATGGATATAAAATATCAAGTTGACAAATGAGTATATATTAGAGAATATGTACTGAATTAATCCATCATGAGAATGTTTCATGGATCGTTATATGAGTGTCATAAATATTCTCATAGTGACTATTAGTATAAATAGTCCTTAGACTTAAATTACTACAGTTTCCTGCATAAGGAGTTGTGTACTTTAGTATCGACAAACGTCACCTGTAACAAGGTAGACTATAAAGTCGATCACTGGGTATACAATAAATTATGCAGAGCGATGTAAATAATATAGATGAGATTTATCCCTTCCATATAATGGAAGTGATATCTATAGACCCCTTGATTAAGTAGGACTATTAAAATGCATGATCATACTCAAATAAATCAATATGAGATATTGAGCTCATTTGGTTAAGTAACTCTATCTAGAGATCAAGAAGCACAAAGATTGATAAGGGGATGACACGGTCTATTCCTCATGGATCAATCTAAATATCAAGGATAGAAGGACTAAGTTATAAAAGATAATAGACATAGAAAGGTTAGGTCGAATTTCGATATTCTCATCATTTAGGTAGTAATGATACATTGTTAGATGTCACTCATTCCTTATGTATGTAAAATATTATTTTAGATACATTGCTGTCACACACAAAGAGCATGTTGATTTGGAGATGGATATATTTTAGTTTGACTAAAAAATGATGGACCCTAAGATTATAGGGTTAAGTCTAATCCAAGTTAAACTCATTGAGTTAGACTTAAATGAATCCAACTATTGGATTATTGGATTGAGTTTAATACGAATTAGACTCATTGGATTATACTCAACCACTAAAGAAGAATAATGTCCATTAATAGAGATTAATGGAGTATTGATGAAAAGCAGAGTAAAAAATAAAAACCTTTTGTATTCATTGGATGACTCTTTGTATTCATTGGTATTCATTGGATGATCTTTTGTATTCATTGGATGACCTTTTATATTCATTGGATGAGTACAAAAGGCCAATTTTATGCATTTGGTAGATGATTACTTCTAGTCTCCTCTTCTACTTTTGGCAAAACCATCCAAATTGCTAGCACAACGAAGGTGGTTCTTCTCCGAAGGCTAAGTTTGTGCGACGAATGAAGGATGTGTTCGTGCGAATACCGAAGAGGCGTAGCCATTTTGATCGTGCTGAGATCTACCGAATCAAGTTGCTGCCGGGATTGTTTAATTTACACAACAAAGGTGACAACTCGATTAAACATGTATACTGCATTCATATGGATCTTTGGAGGGATCAATTTTATTCCGCTGTGTTTATTTATTATTTTTTGCAAAAGATCCCTACAACTGGACCTAAGGATTAAAATTTTGAACCATGCCGACGTTTCAATTTATGATCGGAATGATGTGGTTTTGGTACCGTATCATATCGTATTGATAAATTTCGATAACTTTTTAAAATATAAATATATTAATTAAAAAATATTTTTTTACTAATATTTGATTGTTATAGATGTTTATTATTGAGTTATATTTGAATTTTAAATGTTGAATTCAAATTTTGATATTATCTCGTGAAATGTTTGATGCTTATTAAATAAAAGTCAACTTAGGATTAGCCACCAAGTAGACATGGCAGGATCAAATAAGTTTAAACTAGATTTAATTTGAATTTATTTTTATTAATTTAAAATTAAATCAAATTTATATATACATTAATTTAGTTCATAGTAGTATATTTTATAAGGTTAAAAATTTATTATATTAATTAATTTATTTTAACAATATGTTCTCACCATCTTAAAGAGGTTTATTTTTCTCAGTTTACCTCGTGGATAGATGGAGGGAAAAAATTAACCATTCTTTAAGAGATATTTTTTTCTCTATATATCTTGTGGATGTGAATGAGGAAAAAATTAACCACGTTAAAGAGGTAAAAAGAATTTTTTTCTTCTTTATTTACCATCGTGGACAGTTAAAGAAGGGAAAATTAATAATAAAGGAGGAAAAAGAATTAACGAATCAAGGAGGGAAAAAATAAGAGAGAGAAGAATTTGAATTAAATGTCTTAAAAATAAAAAACAGAAATGAAAAATAAAATAAAATAAAAAATATGTAGGCAGTTGCGGCCTTGAGATGTCCTTTGCAACGTTGTGAGGTCACGGCTTCCTCTGCGACTTTGTGGAGGATACCGCGAGGCTACAGTTGCCGCCGCGACGTCATTAAGCTATGTAGGTCAGTGGACAGAATAGAAAATTCTACTAATGCCAATTTACATAGCATGATATTTTTACCATGGGTGGACCTACAATTCTCGAACATGGAATCTCTCTCTATGAATGCCTTTTTTGAATTTATAGAGTCAATGAACCCTCTTCGTTGATATTTTCTAATGCACATAACTTGTTAAACACTTAGTGCTTAGTGGACCAAAATAGCTCAGTTCAAGTTAAAAATAATTTTCAATATAGATTTTGCTCTCACAAATTTAATGGTACCATTATTTTTCTAAAATGTTAAAGTATTGATTATACATCTTCTCAGGTAAATAATAGAAAATTATTCGGAACAGAAGCAAGACTTAAATATGATATTCGTCGACCTAGAAAAAATTTATAATAGAGTCCTAAGGAAAATTACATAGAAAATTCTAGAAAAGAGAGGTGTTATCATAACATATATTGAACTAATTAAGGATATATATAAAGATGTAATGGTAAAAGTAAAGACTTCAGACGATTAACTGAAATATTTCCCATAAAAATAGGGTTATATCAAGGATCAACTCTAAATTCATATCTTTTTACACTAATCATGGACGAACTCACTGGACACATCCAAGATACGATACCACAATGCATATTATTTGTAGATGATATTGTTTTGATAGATGAGACACGTGAAGAAGTAAATACTAAACTCGAACCTTAACGGAAAATACTAGAAGTGAAAAGTTTTAGGCTTAGTAGAGTATAAACAGAATATATGAAATTTAAGTTTAATAATATTAGATGTAATGAAACAATTGTTAATATAGGAGATGAGGAATTGTTTGTAACTAAGAATTTTAAGTATTTAGGATCATTTTTGTAAAAGTATAAAGGTATTGAGAAAGATGTCTTATATAAAATACAAGGGGGATGGTTGAAGTGGAGGAGAGCGTCAGGTATTCTTTGTGATCGTAAAATACCTCTAAGACTTGAAAAAAAATTTTACAAAACAACGGTTAGACTTGCTATGTTATATGGAGCTGAATTTTGGACTATGACTCGAACACATGAGTAAAAGATGAGAGTTGCAAAGTGAGGCTATTAAGATGGATATGAGAACATACAAGGATAGATATAATAAGAAACAAAAATATTAGAGAAAAAGTCGAAATTGTATCTGTTGAGAAAAAACTTTGGAAGACACATTTAAGATGATACAGGCATATACTTAGACGACAAATAAATGCTCTAGTTAGACAATGTGAAACTATAATAAATGTGCATATCAAACAAGGAAGAGAAAGACAAGAAAAGACTTTGTTAGCAATAATAAAATAAGATAATTTATTTAAATATAAATGATAATATAGTAGGGGATAGAGTCTAATAGCATAGAGCCGACCCTACCTAGTGAGATAAAGCTTGGTTGTTGTTGTTAAAGTATTAGCTCTAGAAAAAATTAAGAAAATAAATTAATATTGTAAAATTGTGTTTTTGAAAAATAAAAAATGGAGCAAGTTAGAGAAAGAGTTTTTTAGGAATTCAAAATGTTAGAGTATAAATTAATATTGTAAAATTGTGTTTTTGAAAAATAAAAAATGGAGCAAGTTAGAGAAAGAGTCTTTTAGGAATTCAAAATGTTAGAGTGCAATTTGGGAATACTAAAATATCTTAGAGTTGCTGATTTGGTGAGGGAAATTTTTCACTTCATGTGGGGAAGCAACGTGCTTTGTACATTTTGAAAACTAACAACGCTCTTTAGCATTTCTGAAAAATAGCAGAGGGATTTGGGAAATTTGCCTTCTATAACATAGATCTTGGTGCTTATTTAGTTTCATATACCATCAATCTATTGAAGTCAATGCAGCAGATCATCAAATCATTCAATATAAATTGTTATGGTGTTGGAGAGGAAAGCTATGTAAGAATGAGAAAATAGAACTTGCAATGCTTCACTTGTAGAAGGTTTGATGCAAGGTTCTTGTTTCCAGCAATGTCTGCTGTCTTATTTTCAGGAATTTCC
>NC_133877.1:8870011-8908244 GCF_044706935.1 Curcuma longa | reverse complement strand
TAACACTGCTCTTAACTATTCCTAGTCAAGCTTTAATATACAAGATAATATTAATGCGTTGAGACTAGTATGTAGGTCAACTGATGACTTAATCTCACAAGTCATGAATATAAGATATCAAGTTGATACATTGGTATATATTAGAGAATATGTACTGAATTAACCCGTCATGAGAATGTTTCATGGATTGTTATATGAGTGTCATAAACATTCTCATAGTGACTATTAATATAAATAATTCTTAGACTTGAAGTCACTACGATTTCCTATATAAGAAGTTATGTACTTTAGTATCGGCAAACGTCACCTGTAACAAGGTGGACTATAAAGTCGATCACTGAGTATGCAATAAGTTATGCGGAGGGATGTGAGTGATGTAGATGAGATCTATCTCTTCCATATGACGGAAGTGATATCTGTGGACCCTTTGATTAAGTAGGACTACTAAAATGCATGACCATGCTCAAATAAGTCAATATGAGATATTGAGCTCATTTGGTTAAGTGAGTCTACTTAGAGATCAAGAAACACAAAGATTGATAAGGGGATGACACGGTCTATACCTCATGGATCAATCTAGATATCAAGGATAGAAGGATCAAGTTATACAAGATAATAGACATAGAAAGGTTAGGTCGGATCTCGACATTCTCATCACTTGGGTAGCAATGATGCATTGCTAGATGTCACTCATTGCTTATGTATCTAAAATATTATTTTATTATTTTAGATATATTACCAATGTTATGAGAACGTATTGGGTCACACACAAAGAACATGTTGATTTGGAGATGAATTTATTTTAGTTTGACTAAAATATGATAGACCCTAAAATTATAGGGTTAAGTCTAATTCGAGTTAGACTCAAATGAATCCAACTATTGGATTATTGGATTGAGTCTAATCTGAATTAGACTCATTGGATTAGACTCAACCACTAAAGAGGATTAATGTCCATTAATAGAGATTAATGGAGTATTGATGAAAAGGAGAGCAAAAGGTAAAAATCTTTTGTATTCATTGGATGATCCTTTGTATTTATTAGATAATTTTTTTGTATTCATTGGATAAATACAAAAGGTCATTTTTTATGCATTTGGTGGATGATCACTTTTAGTCTCCTCTTCTTCTCCTCTTGGTCAAAACCATCCAAGTTGCTAGCACAACGAAGGTGGTTCTTCTCTGAAGGCTGAGTTCGTGCGATGAACGAAGGACGTGTTTGTGTGGATACCGAAGAGGCGCGACCATTTTGATCGTGTTGAGATTTGCCAAATCAAGTTGCTATTGGGATTGTTCCGTTCATGCAACAAAGGTGACAACTCGATCAAACATGTATAATACATTCGCATGGATCTCTGGAGGGATCAATTTTTCCGTTGTGTTTATTTATTATTTTTCGCAAAAGATCCGTACAATTTTTTACATAGCATGATATTTTTACCATGGGTGGACCTACAATTCTCGAACATGGAATCTCTCTCTATGAATGCCTTTTTTGAATTTATAGAGTCAATGAACCCTCTTCGTTGATATTTTCTAATGCACATAACTTGTTAAACACTTAGTGCTTAGTGGACCAAAATAGCTCAGTTCAAGTTAAAAATAATTTTCAATATAGATTTTGCTCTCACAAATTTAATGGTACCATTATTTTTCTAAAATGTTAAAGTATTGATTATACATCTTCTCAGGTAAATAATAGAAAATTATTCGGAACAGAAGCAAGACTTAAATATGATATTCGTCGACCTAGAAAAAATTTATAATAGAGTCCTAAGGAAAATTACATAGAAAATTCTAGAAAAGAGAGGTGTTATCATAACATATATTGAACTAATTAAGGATATATATAAAGATGTAATGGTAAAAGTAAAGACTTCAGACGATTAACTGAAATATTTCCCATAAAAATAGGGTTATATCAAGGATCAACTCTAAATTCATATCTTTTTACACTAATCATGGACGAACTCACTGGACACATCCAAGATACGATACCACAATGCATATTATTTGTAGATGATATTGTTTTGATAGATGAGACACGTGAAGAAGTAAATACTAAACTCGAACCTTAACGGAAAATACTAGAAGTGAAAAGTTTTAGGCTTAGTAGAGTATAAACAGAATATATGAAATTTAAGTTTAATAATATTAGATGTAATGAAACAATTGTTAATATAGGAGATGAGGAATTGTTTGTAACTAAGAATTTTAAGTATTTAGGATCATTTTTGTAAAAGTATAAAGGTATTGAGAAAGATGTCTTATATAAAATACAAGGGGGATGGTTGAAGTGGAGGAGAGCGTCAGGTATTCTTTGTGATCGTAAAATACCTCTAAGACTTGAAAAAAAATTTTACAAAACAACGGTTAGACTTGCTATGTTATATGGAGCTGAATTTTGGACTATGACTCGAACACATGAGTAAAAGATGAGAGTTGCAAAGTGAGGCTATTAAGATGGATATGAGAACATACAAGGATAGATATAATAAGAAACAAAAATATTAGAGAAAAAGTCGAAATTGTATCTGTTGAGAAAAAACTTTGGAAGACACATTTAAGATGATACAGGCATATACTTAGACGACAAATAAATATTCTAGTTAGACAATGTGAAATTATAATAAATGTGCATATCAAACAAGGAAGAGAAAGACAAGAAAAGACTTTGTTAGCAATAATAAAATAAGATAATTTATTTAAATATAAATGATAATATAGTAGGAGATAAAGTCTAATAGCGTAGAGCCGACCCTACCTAGTGAGATAAAGCTTGGTTGTTGTTGTTGAAGTATTAGCTCTAGAAAAAATTAAGAAAATAAATTAATATTGTAAAATTGTGTTTTTGAAAAATAAAAAATGGAGCAAGTTAGAGAAAGAGTTTTTTAGGAATTCAAAATGTTAGAGTATAAATTAATATTGTAAAATTGTGTTTTTGAAAAATAAAAAATGGAGCAAGTTAGAGAAAGAGTCTTTTAGGAATTCAAAATGTTAGAGTGCAATTTGGGAATACTAAAATATCTTAGAGTTGCTGATTTGGTGAGGGAAATTTTTGCCACTTCATGTGGGGAAGCAACGTGCTTTGTACATTTTGAAAACTAACAACGCTCTTTGGCATTTCTGAAAAATAGCAGAGGGATTTGGGAAATTTGCCTTCTATAACATAGATCTTGGTGCTTATTTAGTTTCATATACCATCAATCTATTGAAGTCAATGCAGCAGATCATCAAATCATTCAATATAAATTGTTATGGTGTTGGAGAGGAAAGCTATGTAAGAATGAGAAAATAGAACTTGCAATGCTTCACTTGTAGAAGGTTTGATGCAAGGTTCTTGTTTCCAGCAATGTCTGCTGTCTTATTTTCAGGAATTTCCACAGTAATGATACTATCATTGGCTTGTATTTCAGTCAGATATGTGCTCCTCTCCATTTCATGAAAGCTAATCACAAAGCAAAACATGACTTCATTCGTCAGGCATAGTAAACTTTTGAATTAGAGATATAGGTTGGGTCAATAAGTACAGGAATTCTTGTACAGTGAAAAACATACCTCAGCATATATCCTCCCGAAATAACAATTGCTGAAGCGCTGAAATTGAAAACAGGCTTCAGAAACTCTATCAGCACCAGTATTTTGCGATGTCTAGTCCTCAAGTTAGAATTTGTACTCAACCTTACTGAAGGCCTTTGATTATCTATCAGTGAGGAAGTAGAAATCTAAGGATCTTTACAAAATCAAACTCTAGTAAATCATAATAAAGTTTATATTTCTAGGTCTCAATCTCATCCATGAAAATTACACAATGACCTCAAGTTACTAAAATTGTAGAGCTACATCAAGACATCTGTTGTGATAAAGACAACCTATGTTATACATTATCCCAAAATTTTCTTGAGCTTAACAAATTGGGTACAGGAACTTTACTAAGCTTGAATACCTAAACCATCCTAATATTGGAGTCTATACAAGGGATTTTCTCTGAGTTTTTTTTCATCTGGTAAAAGTTCCAGTCAGTAGCTCGGCTTTCACAGTTTGAATACACAAATAGAAAAAATATTATTGATGATAGACAACAATTCATCCCCGCTTCGTTTTCCTTCCTGTATTTAATTCTGATTATAAGTATACAATAAGAAAAGCAAGAACGATAAAAATATGTCATCGGTCCCAACTATTTGAGATTGACTCTTAGATTATTACTCAGTAGACATATATGCTTCATTTTTTATAACTTGTCAAAATAGTATCCATTCAACCCAAAATGTCATGACAGATTAATATCTTAAAATTATGGATCACGATTTAATATCCATGTGAGAGTAGAATTACCAAAAAGGAATGTGAATGGGTAAGTTGGAGAAATAGGAGTCCCTTGTCTGCTAATTATATGTTGAGCATCACAACTTACTGTAACAACAGCTGTAGTTGAAATATTACGTACCTAAGCAAACAAATAGTCAAAGGCATTATTTTGGAAAATGTTCATCCACAACATACTAAAAGAAAGACAGAACAGGAAAATAATCACAGAAATTTACTTGGTAGCCAAAACGGCGGTTTGTGAGGTTTCTCCTGTTTGTAGGAACAAGTAAACCATTACTTGCATGAAGAAGCCTAAGAATTTCTTCAGATGAGTTAACAACTGGCACTGAGAATGTCAAATAAATCCTCAAATCCATAACACTATTAGTTGCTTCTGCTATTCTATTCTGACCATGAAGCTGAAGGAACTTCAATGGGAGGTGACTTGTTATGTTCATGGAGACGCTTCTTCTATCTGATAGTTGCAAATGACAGGATCAAAAAGTGAAAAAACATGTACCAAAGAATTTGAAAGGAATATTGTATTGCTTTGTGAAATAACCATTAGGTATATACAGGGCTAATGATACAACCCTCAACCTAAAATATTAATGTGGATTGGACCCATTATACCAATAACTCTACTAATACTAAATCTTCTAATACTGCCACTCAAACTAGACAATAGATATTATTTGTATCCAACTTGTTACATAAACTACAGAAATTCTTAGGTGGAACATAAACTAGACATGATAATAATGAAATGAAAAATATACTACTTGCACACATGTAAAACACAAACAATGATCCCTCTAAACCTCATATCTTTAAAGGTTTGAAAATCTGGAGAACCCAAGCAGTGATCCCTTCAACTTCATACCAAACAACAAATGTTATATTATAGAAAATTCCAAAGGATCATGTTTGGACCTTTTTGCAAAAGTGCAACTTATATAACACAAACCTTATTTTCTTTCATGTCATCTTCCCACCCTAACCCTAAATTCTTCTCCACTCATGCCAATGCAACCGCCTCGCACAGCCACGACCTCATGAC
Source organism: Curcuma longa (assembly GCF_044706935.1). Lineage (NCBI taxonomy): Eukaryota > Viridiplantae > Streptophyta > Magnoliopsida > Zingiberales > Zingiberaceae > Curcuma > Curcuma longa. The sequence continues at coordinate 8,902,873 of NC_133877.1, read as the reverse complement.
ACTGTCGTTGCCTCACGATGTTGTCGTTGCCTTTTCATGACACTATAGCTCCACGATCGTGCCATCATCGCAGCCCCGTGAAGCCGCCACCTGCGATGCCACTACCCATGCTGCCACCACCGTTAATGATGTCGCTGCCACCTCACACCGACTTATATCCAAGTTTTGAGTAAGAGAACTTAACTGAGGACTCCTCAGCCACTGTGTTATTGCTCATGCCATATCGTTGCCCCTCGGTTCCTATTTAACTTCCCTTGCCTTCTTGATTTCCTATTCGAAATCTCTTACTCAAAGGTTAGATTAAGCTTTATACTTCTTAGCTTAGCCTCTATAAATGCTAGAATTTGGATTATCTTCAATGGTTTTGCCCTTTAAAGAGAGAGTGTGGTGGAAAGTCAAAGTCATATTAGAAGAAACTAAAAATTACATTATGTTGCCCAGGCTTTTCACAGGACAACTAACATATGCATTTCCATACTAGGTTGCAAGGACAGATAACATTGGACCCATGAATGATGATGCTTGATCAATGCAATAGGTTGTACAACCACCTATTTGATAATTAAATCTAATAAAAGGAGAGTAGAGTTCCCTAAGGCCAGCCAATATGATCTGAGTCTTTGATCAATAGGGTTTTCTTGCTTATTTCGTTGCATTTACTTTGTGTATGATTTAATTTATGATAGAAGATCTCTTTTGAGAAACATGACAAAATAAATTACATAATTAATTATGTTAACTAATAAATTATATGTAAATTATAATATAGAGCTTCAGCTCTACTCTCTGAAAGAGTTGCATAATTATTTAAACTCAATGGGATAATAAATGCAATGGTAATTCGGTACAGCTTCAGCTTTGCGCTCTGAAATGGGTTGTATTATCACGGATGTTAAATTAATGAGATAAAAAATGTAACACCTCCATACTTTAAAGGAGTTGTGTGACTTATTATACTAAAATAAATTACTTATATTGTACAGCATTGATTCCACATTTAAAAAGGGTTCTTAGGTCTTTTCATATGTGCATAGGCTTTGACCATTTTATATGAGATGATTTTTTTCATTGGGTGGATTGAGAGTTGTTCACACTTTTCTTTTGTTAGGTGCAGGGATTAAAATTTCGAGCCGTATCACATTATGCAAGGTTTAAAATATCGAGTCATGCCGTATCGCAGTTTCGATACGGTGCTGGAAATTTTTAAAATATAAAATAAATTAATTAAAAAAAATTTAATCTAAATATTTAAAAATAAAAAATAAAATTTTTTGATTTTTATAGGTTTTAATAAAACCTATTTAAATTATCCTGAACTATAATTTTAAACGAGGAATTGATTATTAAAGCCTAATTAAATCTTAAGTTTTAAAAACAAAAAAAATCGACCGACACGTGCGACACAGCACCGGCACATCGGTTTCCGAATTCCTATGTCAGGCCGACGCCTCCGGAGGCATCACGCAGCCTCGGTGATACGAAAATTTTTTATTCCGTCGATGGACCTCCAACACTGGAGGCGCAACGCCTCCAGAGGCCGTGCGGCCTCGGCGATGACTCCGCCCGCCCAGGCACGGTGTCACCACCGGAGGCGCCACGCGGGCCCCACGATGCCTCCACGCGGGTCATGCACGATACAGTCGTAATTTTTTTAGGTTTATGGATTTTTAACTTAGGGCTTAATTAAAGTTTTAATAATCAATTTCTAGCTATAGTTGGGGATAATTTAAATAGGATTTATTAAAATCTATAAAATTATCTTATTATTTTTAAAAAATATTTTATTTTTTATTTTTAAATATTTAGATTAAATTTTTTATTTTAGTTAATATATTTTATATTTTAAAAATACTGAAACTATACCGATACAGTACCGAAACTGTATCATTCCGATTTGAGGTCGAAACCTCGGTACAGTTCGATATTTTAAACCTGTGTACCTTTGGGTGGATTGCAAATTATTCATTCTATAAATATTTATATGATGTATTTCATATTAGGTGGATTGCGGATCGTTCACATTATATATATATGTATATATCATGTTTATGATGCACTTCGTATTGGATGAAATGTGGGTCGTTCATCCCTATATACAATGCATCTTTTACTAGATAGATTGTGAGTTGTCTGTCATATGTGGATTCATTGATAAATTAAATTAAGAATACTCGTAAGCGAATAAAAGAGGAAGTATGAGAAATGATGAAATCTATAAGAGAAATTTATAACAAGAGATTAATGATGTTAAGTGTAGAAAATTATAACCTTGACTATTTACTCTTTGGACTGTGTTATAAGATATTCATTTGACATCATATACTTCCTTCTTATATTCACTCTGCATTTTCATGCCCACGTTCTAGAGTTTTTGATCTTTCAGATATTATTGAGATGTACATGGTATTGGGAAGTATTTTTAAAGAGGTATGTAATTAGTTTGTTTGATTAACATTTATATATTTTTGCTCTAACATTTTTTGCAATTCACACGTAGTGAGCGAAACTAACTTCATGGTAAGCCTAGTTCATGTGAGGCGTGACAACAAATTGATAAGAGGATAACGAAAGGATGAAATTAAGTTAGGAAAAAAGAAAACACTTCAAGATCCTAGAGAGAAAATACAAATAGCATAGCTTGACTTAGGGAAACTCTGCCCATGACGAATTAAACCCATCATAGCCGGTCCCAAGCCTGAATAAATGAGGGTTGCGTTAGGTTGTCAGCCCGCGTTAAACTAAGGTAAATATTCAATTAATGAATCTATTAAACTATTATGCTAATGCTAGATTGTTTCCCGGAAGGAGCGCGTTGCAGGGTCCGACTATAACGTCTCGGCAAAGAACGCTACATCTCTAGAACTTGAGTGTAGTGATAAATATACAAGAGTTCGCGTTGCAGTGTCCGACTGTAACCAATGGACCACTACATCTCCATGAGAACTTGGGTGTAGTGTTAAATAGGCAAAAGTTCTCTCACCATAGATTAGATAAGAACAAATATTATAGGAAAGCTAATAGTCTAAGATTTAGACCATGGAACATAGGAACTTCCATTAGTAAAGCAATAGAGGTAGTAGATACAATGATTAGAAAAAGAATTAGTACTTTGTGTGTACAAGAGACAAAATGGATAGGCGAGAAGGAAAAGATGATAGAAAACTCGAATTTTAAGTTATGGTACACAGGAAATAGTTAAACAAGAAATAGAGTGGGTTTTATTGTAGATAGTTTGTTAAAGGATAAAGTTGTAGGAGTAGTTATAAAGGGGATAGAATTATAATTCTTAAGATAGTAGTAGAGAAAAAAACTATAAACATAATTAGCATATATGCACCTCAAGCAAAATTAGATAAAGATACAAAATCAAAATTTTGGGACGACCTAGATGGAGTATTACAAAACATTCTGCCAAATGAAATGATTTTAATAAGAGGTGATCTAAATGGGCATGTCAAAGTGAAAAATGAAGAATATGAGAGAGTGCATGAGGGTTATGGGTTAAATGAAGATACCAAATCAAAGTTTTGGGACGACCTAGATGAAGTATTACAAAACATTCTGCCAAATAAAATGATTTTAATAGGAGATAATCTAAATGAACATGTTAGAGTGAAAAATGAGAAATATGAGAGGGTGCATGGGAGTTATGGGTTTGAAACAAAAAATGAATAAAGGAAACTATATTGGATTTTGTGATAGCATATGACTTTATACTAGCTAATATATTTTTTAAGAAAAGAGAAAAACATTTGGTCACGTTTAAAAGTGGGAATAATAAATCGCAAATTGACTTTCTTATTGTTAGGAAGAGGGATAGAAAGATTTATAAAGATTGTAAGGTCATTTCTGGAGAAAGCTTAATTACCCAACATAGGTTAGTAGAATTTGATATGCACCTTAAACATAGTATCAATAGAAGGAAAATATATACGACTCCCAGAATTAAATGGTAGAAGTTGAAGGATGAAAAACAAAATATATTTAAGTAAAAGGTAGGAGTATAAGTACTAGGTGACATATACGGCGACTTTAATACAACATGAAATAAGATGATATCAAAGTTGAAAATAGTAGCCAAGAGCAAGGATTGAAATCTCGAGTCGTTTCGTTCGATACCGATAAAATTTTTCTTCCACCAGCAGACTGACACCAGCATCAACGTTCCTGCTGGGATACCGTCCGAAGGTATCGTGCAGGCCGCACGTGTTCCGATCGCGATCGTGGTCGCAGAATTTGATTTGTTTTTAAAAAACTTAGATTTTAATAATCATGTAGGTTAATAATTTTAATAAACTCTTAATTATAGTTGAGATAATTTAGATATGTTTAATTAAAGCCTCATAAAATTATCCTATTATTTTTTAAAAAATTATTTTTTATTTTGTATTTTTAAATATTTAGATTAAGTTTTTTATTTTTAATTAATATATTTTATATTTTAAAAATACTGAAACTATACCGGCACGATATGATACCTACCGAAACTATATCGTTCCGATCCGGGATTGAAACCTCGACACGAATCGATATTTTAAACCTTGCCAAGAGTGTATTCAGTGAGTCAAAGAGGCATGTACCACCAAGTAAGGAATTTTAGTGGTGGAATGAGAAAGTACAAGACTATGAACAACCTATAAGGAATTATATATTTGTAAGAACGAGAAAAATTGAAAAAATATACATAAGCCAAGAAGGAGGCTAAGAAAGCAGTGAATGAAACTAATAATAAAACTTTTGAATGATTATATCAAAAATTGGATACAAAAGAAAGAGAAAGAGAAATTTATAGAATAACTAAAGTGAGAGAGAGGAAGACAAAGGATCTTATCCAAATAAGGTGTATTAAAGATGAATGCAATAAAGCACAATGATGGAGAAATAAAAGAGCGATGGAAGAGGTATTTTCATCAACATTTTAATGAAGATTTAAGTGACCAACTTAACTTAAATAATTTAAGTAGGTCATATTAGTAAAGAAATTTAAATTTTTACCATAGAATTCAAATTTTAGAAGTAGAACAAATTTTAAATAGGATGTAAAATGGAAAAGCAGCTGGACCAGATGATATTCTGATAGACATATGGAAGTGTCTAAGGAACAAAGTATTGAATGACTTATAAAATTATTTAACATGATATTGAAAATGAAAAAATGACCAATCAATGAAGGATAAGTACTCTAGTTCTCTTATATAAGAATAAGAGAGACGTATAAAATTGTGCAAACTATAGGAGTATGAAATTAATGAGTCATACCATGAAACTTTGGAAAAGAGTAATAGAAACAAGATTAAGGAAGAAGACTACAATGACCGAAAATCAATTTGGGTTCATACTTGGAAGGTCAATAATAGAAATTATATATCTTTTCAGACAACTAATTAGATCTACACATGATATTCATTGACTTACAAAAAGCTTATAATAGAATTTCAAGAGAAATTATATGGAGAATTTTAGAAAAGAGAGATGTTTGCGTATCATATATTGAACTAATTAAAAAAATGTATAAGGATGTAATGACCACAGTGAAGACTTCAGGCGAATTAACTGAAACATTTCCAATAAAGATAGGGTTACATCAAGGATCAACTCTAAGTCCTCATCCTTTTACATTAATCATGGACGAACTCACTTGACACATTATTGCATGTTGTTTGCAGATGATATTATTTTGATAGATGAGGAAGTAAATACTAAATTAGAATATTAACGGAAAACACTAGAAGTGAAAGGTTTTAGGCTTAGTAGATTAAAAATAAAATATATAAAATTTAAATTTAGCTATTAGACGTAATGAGCCAATTGTTAAAATAAAAGATGATGAGTTATCTGGAACTAAGAACTTTAAGTATTTAGGTTATTTTTGCAAGACAATAGAGGGATTGAGAGAGATGTCTTACATAGAATCCAAGCAAGATAGTTGAAATGGAGAAGAGTGTTGGGTGTTTTATGTGATCGTAAAATACCTCTAAAACTTAAAAGTTCTACAAAACGGCGGTTAGACCTACTATATTATATGGTGTTGAATGTTGGGCTGACTCGAGCACATTAGCAGAAAATGAGAGTTGCAGAGATGAGAATATTAAAATGGATGTGTGGACATACGAGGATGAATAGAATAAAAAATGAGAGCATTAGAGAAAAAGTTGAAGTTGCATCTATTGAGAAAAACTCCGAGAGACACATTTAAAATGGTACAGCAATATATTTAGACTACTTATAAATGCTCCAGTTAGACGATGTGAAATTATAACAAACAAGGAAAACCAAAAAAGACTTGGTTAGCAATAATAAAACAAGATAAAATTTATTTAAGAATAGATGATGATATAGTAGGGGATAGAACCCAATGACATAGAAGGATTCATACAACCGATCACACCTAATGGGATAAAGCTTAATTGTTGTTGTGGTTGTTGTAGCTCGACTTAGGGATGGGAATTCGAGGCATGTCATTCTTAACTTGTCTCATTTGTAGCAATATAAAACTATATAAACTAATAGAATATTTATTTTAATTCTTTAATGATGTCACATTTAACTATTTTTAAAAGTACCTTGTCTATAAATATAAAACTATATTTATTTTAACGGTACCTCTTCTATAATCAAGAATAGCAAAAGAAGCCACACTTAACTACTTTAGGTGACAATTTATCTCTATTAAGATACAAGAGATGGATAAAAAAGTGCACTCAAATTAAAGATAACAAATAAGATCACTCAGAAACATAATAGTAAATGCATCTAACCATGTTGAATAGATGAAGACATGCGATTTGTAAGATACCATGTAATAAGAACATCATTCCAAAATCTAAACGAAAACTATATAAATAATATGTACATGCAATCACAACCCAACAACTATAATAAGATGGTTGATAATTAGCTAGAGATATAGGATTCAAAAGAGTGAGAGAAAGATTTCCCATATTGTCACTCCTTTACACCTTAATAGATGCACTAAATTGGATTCACCTCAGCAAAGAAAGAAAAACAAATAGAGGAGACTATAGAATGATCTTTCATTAAGAAAAATTGAAGTCACTTATTCTTGAGTAGTTGTCAATGAAAGTAACAAATCATTTAAACTAAAATTGAAATAGACTCAACTAGGAGCCTAAATATCAAAATGGAGTAAAGAGAATGAGGTAAGTATGTTTATAGAAATTGTTGGGAAACATAGAACAATATTCTACCAACTGATAGCACTTACACTCGTCTAGGAGTTCCTTAGTAGGTCGTGGAGTAGGATCAGGGGTTCGAATCACGTAAAATATATTATTAGTATTCTTATTGTTTCTATTGTGAAATATAACATGACTAAATCCACACGCAAGCACCTTATGCACTAACAAATGTTTTTGGCGTTACGTGTGTGCAAGAGAAAGTAAAGATTTTGTATATGCAGGTTTTAAGCTATTCACCCTCCTTGTAGCCGGATACCATTGATTTGATGATAATCCTAACACTTGCTATTAGAGTAAGATTTCTCTTGAAGAACTAACTGCTGACAGAGTAAAATGATCAGAGCACTTTTCACACCACTGAAGTTTGAGGGGATCAACATATAGAAAAGAAAAATAGAGATTTAATTTAAAACTAATTTTGATATATCTCTTGCTATTAAATATGGTTTTGATTCTTTCAAGGATTCAAATGGTGATGTCACTAACAAAATATAGTGGACCAAAGATCAACGAGATAAAGATGGCATAGCAAATGGGAAGGCTATTAAATGCTCTCCTGGCGTAAGAAATTAACAAAGTTGGAAGTTACATAAGCACAAAAGAATTATAAGAGAAATTGATACATTTACATGAGGGAACCTTCAAAGCCAAGCTCACAAAATGAGATCTTTTATGAACACAAGTAAGCACCTTCAAAATGTAGCATGAAGAAAAGGTGGCTCAAATGCATTTTCTCTACAAGGAATTAGTTAACGGACTAATAAACATTGGAGAACAATGACAAACAAAGATATGCTAAAAATGCACTGAACGACTTTCCAAAAATGCATTAGTGGGCCTCCTTCGTGAGCACTTTTTATACGTTAAGTTAGAAGCTGTTAGTGCAATTGACCAGTGGTCAAGGTTGACCAAGTTCAGATTAGATTTTGATGTTCGATCAATGTGTTTGAAGGTTAAGTGAGATATCAAGTATGTTAAGCTTAACAGGATACTTGATAGTGGAGAAGTCCAAGTGGATCACAGTTGACTGGACATTTGACAGTTGAAGGCTAATCATGTTGGTAATGGAAGTCCTAATAGGTCATGGAAGACTAGATGTTAAGCATGTGATGAAAATCCTAACAGATCAAGGGTGATCGGATATTATGCACATGAGTGAAAGTCCAAATCATCGAGGACTAAATGTTAGGCATATGATGAGAAATTCTCATAGGTCATGGAGGACTAGATGTCAGTAATAGATGCGAAGTCCAAGCGGGTCAAGGGTATCTAGATGTTTGATAGTGGTGGAAATCAAAGCAGATCATTAAGGACTGGATGTTTGACAAGAGATAAAATATTAGCACGTCAAGGGTGACTAGATACTAAGCAAGGCAAAAGGTCCTAGGAGAGTAGATTCTGGGCAGTGGAAGTCTTGGCAAGTTAAGAATGAGATGAGGTTGGGTAAAGGAGAGTCCTAGTGAGCTGATGATGGTTGAATATTGGACAATGAGTGAAGTCTTAGAGACAAGGAGTCTCTAGGCAAGTATAGTCCTAGTAGATTAAGGTTAACTTGATAATAGGCATGGATAAAGTCCTTATAAGTCTAGGTTGACCTATACTAGGCATATGAGGAAGTCTGAGAGACATTTGGCCTCTTGACAATTGGAAATCTCATTCTTAGAGAGTTGAAATTGGAGTATCAATCAATTGTAAACAATATCAGTCAATTGGGGCAGTCCATTGGTATGGTTACAAGCCGTGTTTTCAACACAGATTCAGTTATGGAACAGTATCAATTGACTAGATGATAACAAACAACCGACTAACACCATCAATTGATTGGATAATAACAAACAATCATCTCAATGAACAGTGTTTTTAGCACAAGTTGAAAAATAAGTTAATGATGTATGTGATTCATACATATAGTTTCGGTATCATTTAACATCCATCTATTGTATTACATGAGCATATTTTGTATAGTTTCTTAGTTTTTCACTCTTTTTATCTTTTTAGTTCAGAAAGCTACTCTGTGCAATTTATTGATAAGACGTGAAGTTAGAGCCCAATTTGAGATGAAAAGCCTTAGAAGCGTGCATTCCAGCATGATGCACGGTTTGACCGTGTCCCCTGGAACGGTCTAGCCATGTCCCTTGACACAGTCGTGAATCACTTTTGGAGCAGAACGAGCATTGGAGCGTCAACCGTAACTTCCAGAATAGAACATGTCTGGTCGTGTCCCGACACGACCATGTTTTGCCCTAACGCCCGCCAAGGAGATGTCCAAAATGCCAAACAGCTTAACTGTGCTTTCCAACATGACCGTGGTACGATGGCAGCGCCCCCAAGTTTTTATGAAAGTTCGTTAAGATTTGATAATTTTGGAGGCTATAAAAGGACCAAGGGAACACCTATTTGAGTTATTTGGGATGAGGGGATCTCCCCTTCCCTATCAAGGGATTTCCCATGATAGGGAACCCTACAAAAGAGTCATCTTCTAAAGAGTTGCAAGGATTCCGTCCACTCAGGAGGCAAGATGATCTTCCGAAGACGACATCGATATATACGACTGAGCTTCGTTACTCTTTTGTCTTTTTTATGAGTTATAGTATGCTTAACTCTATGTCTTCGTCTTGTATCTTCATCTCCATAGAGTAATATTTTTAATTCTAGGATTAGGGAGTAACCCAATGTAGAGTTACACTTGTGTTTTATTAATCTTATCTTTTATCGAATGATGTGTTTGATACTTATTCAATCTAGTATGCATACATGTTATTGGTACTAGCGTGCGTTAAGATATCACAGGGAAAAAGGGAACGACTAAGAGGTGAGATTCTCCGACCTATAAATTCCAAACGTAAGAGTTTGCTCACGAAAGTAGTCCAAAACCTCTCGAAGGTATCATTGGCTATCACAGAGCGTAAAAGATTTATCTTGATTCGTCATTATAAAGTAAGGGATAAAAGTACAGGGATCGCGTGACATCGTGATAGGAGCCTTCTTGAAAAAGCGGTCACTCTAGTACGACTACCATGAAAGTAGAGATCGCGTTTGAGTAGATACACTGATATTATCCGAGAGGAGATATTGGTTACCTTAGAATAAACCACCTTCAAGCATATCAACCACTGAAGTAAAAGAGGGAATTACAATTAGAGTGTCAACGATCATTGCAGTGAAATCGAAGTCTTAGAGTTACTTTTAAATCTAGTTTTCTTACAACTTCTCACTTTGCTTTCTTAATTCATTTTTTTTCACAACAATTCTCTCAATTTCCATTCCTTTAGATAGCCTACTTTGCATTTGAATTAATACTCGACTTCATAGTCTCAGAAGATAATATTTTATTACTTAACAACAACTGTGTACTTATGGTATTCGACATTAGTTAAAAACAAATAAATTTTTTTTGCAATCGACTAGGGCAGTCAACTCAAGTCAAAATGAAGTCGAATAAAAAGTTTTACAATTGACTATGAAAGTCAACTGGTGTAGTTAACTGATGCTAAATCAAAAAGCTACTTAGAGGAGTGGAATTTAGATAGAACTTTAACAACGATCGAATTCTTGCCATCAATAAAGGAGCACTTGACTGGAAGGGGATTATCAGTCGACTAATGAGCTAGTAGTCGATTCGAGTATAACAAACAGTCGATTGATCAACAGATCCAGGTCACAAATAGAAACTCTATAAAGGAGGTTTCGTGCAAAAATTTTAGAGATTTGTTCAAGGTGGTTTTAAGGCGAGTATTGTTGTATTTTAAGATCTCTAGAGAGCATTCCAAAGGAAATCAACAACGATCAAGCAACCACGTTCTTCATTTTGTAATTTCTACTTATTGTACTCTTATTATTGTAGCTTGTATGTTTGTGTATGTGTATTTGCTGTAAAGACATGACATTGCAAGAGGTTTCTCTGTCTCGAAAAAGTGTCTGATAAGGGGAAAAGTAGCGATGTTATCAGGGGTGACCCATCGACTTGGTTGTGAAGTAGGAACATGGGATTTTGAACCACATAAAAAGGTTTTGTGTGCTTGTATTTTGTTGATGCACTTTATTGTTGTACTTTGTGGTTTGTTTCGAACCACCATTGTGTACTAACGATTGTAGATGAGCACAATCAATGACAAGAAAATGAAAAGACGAATGGGCTATTCACCCCCTAGCCGCATAGATAGATCCTACAGAGGTATGTACTCTAGAAGAGTTATTTTCGACTATAAAATGCAAAGCACAACAACAAAGTACAAGCATACAAAACCTTTTTAAGTAGAATGACCAAGTCCTTTTACTCCTAATCACTTAGGAAAATGACTCCCAAACCTATATAGCTTTTTACTTTTCACTCCTATTCACACCTAAATCTAAAGTCTCAATTTATTTTCATGTTTGCTATAATGAAAGCTTGGGTGGATTCATCTTAAAATTTTGTCATCCATTAAAATGAAGAAACCTTGTGAAAATTGTAAAACATTTGTAATTTTACCACTTTCAAGATATTATAATAAGATTCAATATTATATCCAAATTGTTGCATTAAACTGCTAATAATTAGCAAGTTGCAAAAGTCTCAACTAGTTTCAAACGCATATGATCTAAAGTAATTATTTTCAACCATTTTCCACAAGCATCTGAAGTGGAATAGTTCTTTGGCAGAACTTAGGAGTATCTTTTATTTATCTAGAATGAACCCCAAAAATATATTGCTTAAGCAGCCAAATAAAGCCACAATAAGATAAAAGCAATTAGATAAAGAAATCATACCAAAATGCACTATAAAACTTGAGTTTGATGTTCGTTTAAATATGTTCCCTGCATTGTCCTTGCAGAAGCCCTTATCCATTACTAGTAACAATCGACCAAACTGAACCTCAGCCGATATATCCACCATAATGGAAAATTCTCGATTAGGAAGAATAACCTTCAGAGTAGATGGCACAATGTGACCAGCTCCATAACTGAGAAGCTAGATAAGGAACAAACATTAAATAATTGTCATTTAGTGAAGAAGGAATTATTGAAAGCAAGGGCAAGGAGGTATATCTCGCGTTGCATTACTCTATGGTAACTAAGTTAAATTTCAAATAAGCAACTCAGACAATGAATAAAAATAAGGTAAATGTAAGGCTAGCAAACAATGATAAGTGTACACAAGAACATGATGATAGAGTAGAGAAATACTAGATTCTCAATCATGAAATAAACAAAATTTACCATTCAGGGAATCAGAAAGTAATAGATGGCCTTAAATTACAAATATCAAATTTTCTGCTTACATACGTTGCAATGACTAGGGGAGCACCTAAATTCACCTCCATTGATGCATGGTTCACTGAAAGAAATATTGACCCATACATTCAAAGCGTTTGTGAAAGAATCAGAGGATATATATGCAGTAGGAGCAATTGTATCTGCAGCAGAAGGGAAATGGTTAGAATCTTTATTTTCATTTATCTGACAAGGTAAATTTTAGACCAAAAATGAACAAATGAAAACATGTTTTTCAATATCTATTTCAAATGTTTATAGTTATCAAGTATGCAAAGTGGTACCTCCAAAAGATATGGAAGTTAAAACCAGCACAATTAGGCATGTGGATGTTTTGAAGTGAAATTTCTTTAAATCAAATAATAATCAAACAATAAACCCCAATGGCAAGCAGAAAGTTTCTGTTAATCTGCTTGTGATGGAAGATAGCTAATTAGTGAAATAGAAAAAAAAAATCTTGTAATGCTTGAGACCAGATTTATAATGTTGATTCTGGTATACATGACTTACAACTATGGTGAAAAAGGAAATAAGAATCCAGTGAAAATAATGAAAATAAAAAATAATTAACAACACTCTCTTTTTCATACCCCTATTAAACAAGTCTCTTGCATTTTATTATCATAGACCACTAGACTTATGATAAGGTTGGTCAGATAAGTAAGAATAATGGTCATTTTTAACGTTGTGAAAACCACTGAACACATCATCCCCATGATCAGCAACACAAGCATGTGGGCTCTGTAGACTTATGACTTCAATAAATACCAGGCAGGGTTTGATAAGCATGCAGAACAAGTTTAAATTCTGAATTTGCTTTGGAGATCTTCAGGAATGCTGACTTAAGGATCCACACCATTTACAATATGATAATGCCTTTCACCATTTGCAGATCCAACTAATATATTCAAATCCATCAAATTTAGTCATAAGCTTAATTCATATGACAACTAAAGTTTAATTTCATAAGATTCATTCTATAGCAAAAGAAGATAATCAATCATAGAAGAAGATGGAAAATTCATATCAACTTAGTAATCAAAGAGAATTAACAAGAGTGAGGATAGTTTCTTAACCAACAGTCCAGTTATAGCTAGCACATCGAACTCTTCGGGAGCCATTGACGCAGACCTCAAAAATATGATTGCCATCACGCAGGCCTGAGTATGTAAATTCTTTTGATTCACAAGCAACGTAACTGTGGTTATCTAACTGCATGATGTGCAAACAGTTACTAGGCAGCTGAGCAAATTGTTCAAATAAATAAATTTATGATAGTTTCCATAATAGAGTGATTCCTGAAACAAGTTCATATTTCTAATTGGAAGGTCATGTATTAATGAAAGCATAGTGATAAAATGGCCAAATTATGTTGAAAAAAGATCTCATTATGATCTTGAAAACATCACAATGAGTCCCAGGATGCTGTATAATCATTTATAACGTCTAGTAAGAATGTAAGATTATTCTTGAGTTTCAAAAATAAATCACAGAAAAACATAAATGAAACAAGCAAATTTGCTGAAGAACACAAGCATTTAACACACACTTATATACATGTTTCAATATACGAGTCGTCTTCTTCCACTTGTCTAAACATAAGAGACAAGTAAGCACAAATTTTCCAAATTAAACAAATTAGCATTTGACGCACTCTTATGTTTCTCCAACATTCAATTAACACAAGGAATTCCTTATGTTCCCATATGAACATGATTTCAAAGATAGTGTCAAGATGTTTTTCAATCCTTGCAGTTGTTATCTGTTCTTTCTTTTGTTTTTTTATTTGTTAGCCAGCAAATTTCTAAAACAAGTAAAAGTATAAATAAATAGCTTAAGTACTGACACTGTTGTAATTTTTGTGCAGTGGAAGTTTTAAGAAAATAAAATTTCATTCAAGACTCGCAAAGTATTGTTAAAAATTTTGTTGCATGACTATCATTGAATAAACATAGTGCTAAGCATAGTTTGAAATCGCGTACCATGTTGGATGAAACAGTCAAAACGTATCGTTCCGGTAAATCACCGAAACTCGATACCACTCGGCACCGAGGTTCAAAATCTCGAATCATGCGATAGTTTCAATCTTTGACTAGAAATATATTATTCAAGGATCAAGCCGATGCTTTGATGCATGGTGTCGATGATAGATTGGAGGTTGAAGGAGGAAGGAGATGAAGCAAAAGAAGGAGACATTGTAAGTGGAATCGAATTTCGATAATTTACCAAAATGATATATTTCGACCGTTTCGTTTGGCATGGTACAAGATTTAAAATCATGCTCAGCACAAATAATGTCTCCTTCCTATATTTCATCTCCCTTCCTTTTTTAACTCCAATCTATTACCAACACCATGCATCGAAACATTGACACAATACTTGAACACTATTATTTCAATCAAAGACCGAAACTTCGATATGACTTAAGATTTTGAACCTTGGTGCGAAGAGATCGACTGTAATTTCAAATTAAAACATAAGAAAATGGAGAAAATTGGTTGCAATATGAATAGGAGAATAGAGCCCCCCATTGGAAGGAAAAATGGATGAAATTAGCTCCAATATGAATGAGAGAATAGACCCACATTGGGAGTTTTATAGCAACAATACTAGTTTATATTGGATCACAACTTGTAGATATTGTGAATATGAATGGCTGAGAGACTCTCGCCCGTGTGCACCCATAGTAGGTGCAAATCTAGGGCCCACATTGCATTAAATCTAGTTGACTAGCGTGTAAGTGTGACCTGTTCATGACGAATGTCAGATCAGTCAAGGAAAAAATTGTTTACGTAGTGCAACCTGTGTTTTGTCACTCAGATTATTTTTTCTGCTACCTAAAACTTAAAACGAACACATTAATAGTTGTTGATTAAAACGAACAATAACTATTGGCATTTCAAATCAGCCAACAATGACAGTTAATGACCTAATAATGGTAATTAAGTGATAGGATTAATAGCTACCATGATTTTGAGTCTATAAATAGAGGCTCTTCCCTAAGCAACGGAATAAGAAAATCATCCATAATCCATCAACAAGCCACTCTTCCCCACTCCCCACTGTTCTTCTCCGCCTGATAGTGTTCGAGTACAATGTTTAGTTCATCACGAATAACCAATGCTTGGTTATTAACGTGATTGAACCATTGCATCCTAAGAAATAGACATCCATTCGAACCTCCAAGCATCGTTGGAGAGAGAACGAATCTATTTTAAGGAAACTGTGTTTGTGCTCAGCAATTCGGCCTTATGACTGCCTGACTCGGCCTCATGACTGCCTGACTTGGCCTCCTACATCACTCAGTAGTTCGGCCTCCTGACTACCCGATTTGGTCTCCCAATCTCCTGGCTTAGCCTCCCGAGTCACTTAACAACTCGGCTTCCTGAGTCACTCGGCAGTTTGGCCTCCTAACTACTTGACTCAGCCTTCCAACCTCTTGACTCAGCCTCCCGAGTCATTCGGTAATTCGGCCTCCCAAGTCACTTAGCAGCTTGACTTCCCAACCACCCGACTCGACTTCCTGAGTCACTCGGTAGTTCAACCTCCCGACCTCCTGGCTCAGCCTCCCAAGTCGTCTAGTAGATCGATCGCCAAGTACTCTAACTCGGCCAGTGTCCCGAGTCTCCCGAGTACCTCGACTTTCTAGTTCGACTTGACTCCCTGAGCTCTCTAGTTCAAGTCCGTCTTGGAAAATCAATAAGTCTTATTTGAATTCAATAGTTTATTTGTAATTCTATACTGGCCTGCTGCAACATTAATTAGCAACCTTCGTTTGCAAAAGAGGAAATAAGACACAGTTTGCAATAAACATTACACATACTTGACAAATAAAATTTCCATATATAATCAAAATAATAGATCTTTTACACGTCATTATTCTATTGTTTCCTGAAATTTTCCTCTATTGCTTCTTGCCTTTTATTTTATTAAACAATAAGTCCTTTTCATACCTATGAAGTGCTACATCAAGGCAAGGTTTAAAATCTCGACCCGTGCCGAGGTTTCGGTCCCGGACCGGAACGATACGGTTTCGGTATCGTATCGTGCCGTGCCGATATAGTTTCGGTATTTTTTAAAATTTAAATATAAATGTATATTAATTTTATTAATATTTGATTGTTAAATATGTTTTATATGTTGAAATGTTGAATTTATATTTAAATATTTTCTCTTAAAATTTAAATTTAAATTTAAATTTATAAAATGATTTGAAAGGTTAAAAATAATTATAAAATTATTTAAAAATTTTAAATTATTTTTTGAATGTATTTGTAAATTTTTAATTTTAAAATATTTATTTGAAATGTTTAAGAATTATATTTTCTTTAAAAGTTTAAATTATTTTAAATTTATATTTAATTTTATAATTATTTTTAAAAATTAAATTATTTTATAAAATATTTATTTATGTTATAACTATTAATAATAGTTTATTTTTTAAAAAATATATATTTAAAAAATAAAAAATTATCTAAATCAAAAAATTAAAAAAAATTGCCGCTGTAATAGTCCGTGAAGGTCGTCATAGCACTGCGACCAAGGAGGTTTTAGGAATATATAAAATTTTATTATAATTTTAAATAAATTTAAATATATTAGAATTTTAAAAAATATATTTGATTATTTATTTAGGTTAGGGTTGATTATTTATTTAGGTTAGGAGTTGATGAGAAAATAAATAAAAAATTATTAGAATTTAAATAAAATATATAATTAATTAGATAATTTTATTAGGATTTAATTAAATTAATTATTAATGTTTTAATTTAAAAATCCAAACTTTTCCTCCCTCCCCCGACTCGCGCGATCTCAGCACGCGAGGTCGCGCGATCGCGCAACCCCGCGGCCGCGCCGGAGTGGTCGCGCGACTCCTCCGGCGAGGCCGTTGAGGTCGCGTGACCCCTCCGGCGAGGCCGCCGTGGTCGCGCTACCCCGCAGCCGCGCTGGAGGGCTCCGCGATCCGTTCGGGCGCGGCGATCGTTGGTTCTCGCGATCAGTCCGGAGCCGTCGACAAGGTCGTGCGACCACTCCGGCGCGGTCGCCGGGGTCAGGCGACTATTCCGGCGGCTGTGCTGGTGTCGGCTCGTGCTGGTGCCGGTCGACGGGCGGAACGAAATGTTTCGCCCGTTTCGCCCGGCTCGGCACGAGATTTTAATCCCTGCATTAAGGTAATGCTCAATATAGAAATAAAATCTGCTTTATTTTTATTATCCATCTTTTCAATTGACAGGTATAAAGTATGTGACATGTACTAGCTCAATAGATCATAAAGATTAGGATCATATTCAAGTTTCAAAATATAGTTCCATGCAGGGTTTCAATTTCCAACTAGAGCTGTACTGTTTCGGTATTAAACACTATTGATACTCAATATATGAGTCAAAGTGTTCAAGATGATTTTGATAAGTTCAATCCTATAAACCCTTCACTTTGTTTATTTCTTTTTAAAAAATAAAAAATAACAATTAGATAGCCAATTACATTTAAATTTTGTAATAATATGTCATGTCAATATTCAATATATAATAAAGCGATGACGAAATGAATTGTACTTATTTAAAAAACCGGACCTAAGTAGACATTGGGGGCCCAATAAATATGAAAACTTTGCTCCTCGAGGGAAGAAGTGAATTTTTATTAAATACTCTAAGCAATGTAAGGATTATGTGTTTATAGGTGAACAAGATGATGGAAGCATTGCTGAGATTGAAATACAAATTACAAAATTATGGAGAATAATTTTTCTTAAAGAGGCGAAATAAAGGGAAGGTAATCTTTATTGGAGTTATCTAATTTAAATAATGACTTTGTGCCAAATGAATCATTAAAACTCAAAAGGATGAGTTATGCGGCAAAGACGTGTTGCTTCACTGGACATTGTTGATGAGGCTTCCCCTGTGATGTGGTCGGACCTGCATAGATCAACACGCATTAGATGGCGCTAAAGAGATCCAATAAAGCCCTCTGATGCTTAAGTTAATCTCTAGTGATAGAGCTTAAGAGAAAAAATGGAATGCAAAGTAAAAGAGGAGAGTTGGAGAGAAGAGGAATCCCCTTTGGTGGATAAAGCTGATACTTATATATGTATATGTAGGTATGTGGGCGACCATACCCAAGTAAGGGTGGTGATGACAGTAGGTGGAAAGTCGTATCCAAGTGGGATATGTTTGTAATGGGTCATGCCTAAGTATGGCCTAGGATAACATAGGGACCATATCTAAGTATGGCCAGGAATGACTCATCTCGGAGAGGCTTGGACTGGCTTGGCCTAATAAATTGGCTAATAGTGACTTGGCCAATAGAGACGCAACTGCTCAGATTGGCTTGGCATGATAACTCAGCCAATTGGTGACTTGGCCTATAGAGACTCATCCTAGTTACTCGACCAATAGTGGCTCAACCAAGTTACTCGACCAAGTGGTGGCTCAACCTACATTGACTCTGTAGGGATCTATATGCGCGAAAAACCGATTAAACCGCATATAACGCAACGGAAAACAGGATCCCTCCAGAAGATCCATGCGAAAAACAAACTCGTTTGACGATTCTACCTACTAGAATCGAGTATACCTTCGATGCGTGCCCTTCGCAATCCCGACAGCAACTCTTTGCCTTCAAGGTCGTCGGATCTCAGCACGATCAGAGTGTTCGCGCCTCCACGGTATCCACACGAACACTGAGATGGAGAAGAACCAAACTGTGGTGCTAGCCACAAGAGGAGGTTCGGCCAAGAAGAAGAAGAGAAGAAGAGGAAGAGCAAGAGTGTCCAACAACCCCTTCATCAAGAGCCTCTCACCCTCTTTTATAGCCCACCATGAGATATAATGGATGAAGGGGAAAATTAATATAATATTAATTCCGAAATTAATATTTTATTAATTCCAATGCATCTCATGCAAAAGATCTTTCTCCTCTTTTAATGAAAGATCATGCATCTCATGCATGGCAATCTTTCTCTTCTTTTAAGGAAGATAATGCAGCTTTTTAATTATCATGCATCTCATGCATGATAACCTTTTAGTCAAATTCGAATTTGGCTTGTGTGCCTTGAGTCCAACTCGAGTCTCACACAATCTGAGCTGACTTGAGTCCAACTCGAGTCCAACTCGAGTCCAGCTCAATCCGAATTGACACTTAGGGCTAATTTTAACAGACTCTACTCTAACTCAACTTTGATTCAGCTTGAAATGACTCGAGATGTTAGATTTTAGGTATGGAACAAGCAGCGCCTACATGGAGAGAGGCCCTGTAGGTTGGATATGCTAAGTTGGAAGGGGATCGCTATCCCGGGGTATCAATCTCGTTGGGAACAATTCTAATCACATTGATTTATCTTAAACTCGAACTTCAAAAGACTAAGGGACAGAGACAAGAATTTCATATTGGGGCGGGGGAGGGGGGCCACCATGTTGTCGCTCCCCATTCGTCCTTCATTTCTATACCTGTTGCATTAAAAGACTGTTTTTCCCAATGGAGAACTTGAAGAAAAAGTCTATATGAAATAACCAACATGTTTTGTTATTAAAGGTCAAGAAAATAAAATTTTCAAATTAAATAAAACAATTTATAGATTTAAGTAGTTTTCTTGACAATTAGTATTTGCAATTTCATAGAGCAATAATCTTAAATGACTTCATCATGCCAGATGAAGACCATATGTGTTTATGTGAGAAGATCCAATAAAAAGTTTGTGATTCTATCTTTTTATGCCGATGACATATTATTAGCTGGAAATAATGAATATACACAATACACAAACCATTAAGAAATGGTGGTTGTCGTCTAATTTTAAAATAAAGGACATGAGACAAATTACATTCTACGTGTTAAAATTAATAGAGATCGTTCTAAGAGATTGTTTGCATTATCTCAAAAATCATATATTAAAAAAATTAGAGTAATTTAGAATGTCAAATTGCAAACCCATTAATACTCCTGTGGCTTAGGCAAAATTTAAGTCGTGAAATGTGCCCAAACACTTCTGAAGAAATACAAGAGACCTCGAAGTGTCATGTTCTAGTGTAGTTGGGAGTTTAAAGTATGCAATGATGTGTACTCGTCTCGATATTTGTTATGTCGTGGGGTATCAGTCTAATCCAAGAAGAAGACATTGGAGTGCAATTAAAAAAGGCACAGTAAATTATTTTCTTTTTTATCAAGTAAAATATTTAATACTAAAATGATATATAGATGTTGACGGGGTGGTGATTTAGATGAGCGTAAAGCCACCTCTTGCTATGCTTTCTTGTTAAATAGTGGTTGCATCTCTCAGAGAAGTAAGAAACAAATTGGTATATCAATGTCTATGATGAAAGCAGAATTTGTGGCATGTGCTTTTGCAGTGCAAGTAGGTGTATGGTTGAGAAAATTCTTATGTCATTTGGGTGTAGTAAGCACTCTAGTGGAAGCTATAACAATTTATTATGATAATCAATTAGAAATTGCTCACAATAAAGACCCCAAATACCATGGAAAAACAAACATAACACAAAGTACAACTTCATCAAAGATATTATTGAAATGGTGATTTTGAAATACATGCCTACGCATTTGATGGTGGCTAATCATTTAGTTAAGTAAATACCTAGAGACATCTTTCTAGATCATGTTAGATCTCTTGGATTGCGTAGAATGTGATTGTGTTCATGAGTATTTAAGATATTGTGTCTGTTATTGTGTGACATTTGATTATGCATTTTATATGTATATATTTAGTTTATAATATATATCTGTGAATTAAAAGTATCTTTGTCAAGTTGAGATTGACTCTCTCACACGAGCAATCGCCTCTGGTGATGCATTGCATGTTGAGATGAGACAGTATTGACTTTGTTGTGAACAAATTCATACATATGTTACCTTGGTAATGAATTATTGAAATGAGATTTCTTTATAAATTTTTTTTAATTGAAATGGATTTTCTCACAATTCATTAAATTTGTCTAATAGCAAAATTAGAGTTTGTTTAAGATTGATATTATTAGAGGACAAACGAGGAGAAAACTTAAGTTAAGTGTTGAAACACACTTGAACTAAGATTTGAATCATGTGTATGTTTTTCGACATACGCTTCCATGTAGGTAAAAGTTTTAGAAGTTGAATTAAAGCTGAATACATGAACCATAATAAATATCTGATGTACATAAATCAAGTGAAACATGAATCTTGTAATTCATGTATCTAGATAAAATAAGTCCATGTATCCAATTAATGAAGTATAGTCTAAAAGTTTCTATTGAGTAGTATAAATAGTTATATAATGTAAAGTTGGAAGACAAATCATTTCTATAATAAAGTCATCATACTACTCTTCTCTTCCTAGTAAGTTATTTAAGAGTCTACCACCTTCTAATAAAGTGGTATCAGAGCCAATGGCATCAAACTTCATTTCTTTCCAATACCTCCAGTTTGGTGGAGTCAGGTGCGTTACGCGTGTCTACACGTTTCATAAATGTGCGCAGTGGAAGAAAAATAATAATTACATCTAATTATTACAACACTTGCAACACACGCATACAACATATAACATGTACAAAGCATAATTGAAATTTAAAAATTTTAAAGAATAACAATTATTCTAGGTATACCTGACGAATGACGTGGAATGAGATTGACATCAATAGAACGGTTCTACCAAAGCTCCGCTTCTACCGGTGATCCACGCTAAGCTCTCGTCTGGACGGCTTCCCAAGTCACAAGTTGCATTACCGTCTTCGGTACTAGCCGATGATCAACAACGGTCGATACGAGAGAAAACCTTAATATCGGAATATACGCAACAACACACGTCATGCTCATTTTTCGAGACTTTTTAACTATCGCTGACAATCGTATTTCCGGCGAAGATTCTGATGGTCAAACTTTGACCACGGAAATAGGCAAACGGTTGGAAACCCTTTTTGATGTTGATGAAACCATCTCCAAAAGCTTCACAAGCTTCCGTGAAGATGGCAAATGGCATCAGACAACCAAGGATTATCGGTAACAACCCGACAGTAACTCCGACAACAACCAGGTGGCTAGAAACTATTTCCGATGTCGGATCTTCATCGATGGCCAACAGTAGACCTTCACAAGAGCTCCAATTTGCGGCGTCTTCTCCGGTGGCAGCTGTCCATAGTGAAGGACGAGCTGCCGGCGTCCAACGCCGGCTAGTACTTCCCTTTCCCTCGTCGGTCAACAACTGACCTTCAGCAACCAACCATGCCACGCGATTAATGAAGGCTGGCTATCCACACGATCGAAAAGCAAGGCCGGCAGCACTAGCGCAATCGGGAAGCAAGACCAGTGGCACTCGCACGATCGATTCGGGAGAAATCGCAATCTCTTGGAGAAGGAGGTTGCGCCATCGGTAAAATCCCCATTAAGGGAGAAAGCTACGGCGCCTTTACCCTCATGCGGAAAAAACCAGACCAACCATAGCTGGCTTAAGGTTTTAATATAGGGTTACTGTAGCAAATCAAATCGAATGGATGGTTGTGATTTAATCCTAACCATTAGGATTCAATATCAACCGTTCATTCCTATTTTGATGTTATATCTCATACAACATCTTATTGGATTTAGATCCAATCCAAAATCCCATCTTTTAGCTTAATACCCAAAACTCATATGCTGATTAACTCAAGTTTGTACAATCCACACAGAGGAAGAGTTGTGATTAGTAGAGATGTAGAATTTAATAAAGATGCATCATGAAATTGGAGTTGTAAGGAAGAAGAAGGGTCTTATGATTTCCTTCCTTACTTTGATATAGAACAAGAAGTCCAAGAGGAATCTACTTCACCAACAACTCCACATTCACCCGAGTTATCAATCACACCAAGATCATCTTCAGGAGAAAAGACTCGAAAATATCGAAGCCTTGATGATATCTACAATGAGACTCATGTTATTGATGAAATAAGTTTGTTTTGTTTACTTGCAGATTTTAACCTTTGAGCTTTGAAGAAGCAAAAAGGATAAGAAATGCAGAGGAGTCATGGATAAAGAAATTCAAGTCATTGTGAAGAATGAGACTTGGGAGTTAGTATCTCTTCCAAAAGACCATAAAACTATTGGAGTCAAATGAGTGTACAAGACAAAGAAGAATGCTAATGGAGAAGTAAAAAGGTATAAAGCACGACTTGTTGCTAAAGGCAGTAAACAAAAACAAGGTATTGATTATGATAAGGTATTTGCTCCGGTAGCTAGATTGGAGACAATTCGTTTGTTGATATCTCTCGCCATTCAAAATGATTGGTAGATTTATCAATTGGATGTTAAATCTGCCTTTCTTAATGGTAATCTTAACGAGGATGTTTACATTAAGCAAGCTATTGGATATGTGGTTAAAGGGCATGGAGATAAGGTCTTATAGCTAAAGAAGACACTTTACGGGCTTAAATAGGTGCCTAGAGCTTAGAGCAATCAACTTAACAAGCATTTGTACGAAAATAATTTCTTGAAATGCACCCACGAGTTTGCACTCTATATAAAAGAAGAAGGTCAAGATTTCTTACTTGTTTGCATTTATGTGGATGAACTCATTTTTACAAGAAATAATCAAAAAATGATTGAAAAATTCAAGATAACCATGAGTCATGAATTTGAGATGACTATGTACATAGGACTCATGCCTTATTTCTTGGGAATCCAAGTAAAGCAAATAGAGGATGGAATTTCTATTTCACAAGAGAGTTATGCGAAAGAGGTTCTCAAGAAATTCAATATGCTTAAATGCAAACTAGTTAATACCCCTATGCAATTTAGAGCACAATTATCCAAAGTGAAGAAAGGAGAAGAGAAGATAGATCCAACTGCATTTAGAAGTCTTATTGGAAGCTTAAAATACTTGACATATACAAGATCCGATATTTTATTTGCAATTGGAGTTGTGAGTTGATTTATGGAGAATCCAACTGAATCTCATATGTTGGCAACTAAGAAGATACTTCGTTATATTAAAGGTATTCTTAATTATGACATTTTATATTCATCCTCTAACAACTACAAGTTGATGGGCTATTGTGATAGCTATTTTACGGGAGGCATTGATGATAGTAAAAAAGCACAACTAATTTTATATTGTTTTTGGGAAATAATATAATTTCATGGAGTTCAAAAAAATAAGCTATTGAAACACTTTCTAGTTGTGAAACTGAGTATATTGTAGCTACTTACACTTGTTATGCTATATGGTTGAGAAGATTGTTAAAGGAACTTCATTTAGAACAAGAAGATGCTACAAAGATCATGATTGATAAAAAGTCAGCTCAAAGTTTAGCAAAAAATTCAGTGTTTCATGAACCTAACAAGCATATTGATAAAAGATATCATTTTATTCGAGAATACATTGCAAAGAAAAAAGTTGAACTGGAGTATGTGAAGAAGTTGCTGATATTTTTACAAAGCTATTCAAATTTGATGATTTTCAAAGACTGAGATTCATACTTGGTGTAAGGAGTCAAGTTTAGGAGGGAGTATTAGAAGTTGAATTAAACTTGAATACATAAATCATAATAAATGTTTAATGTACATGAACCAAATGAAACATGAATCTTGTAATTCATGTATCTAGATAAAATAAATCCATGAATCTAATTAAAGAAGTATGGTCTAGGAGTTTCTATTGAGTAGTATAAATAGTCATGTAATATAAAGTTGCAAGATAAGTCATTTTTATAATACAAGTCATCATACTCCTCTTCTCTTCCTAGTAAGTTATTTGAGAGCCCACCACCTTCCAACAAGAAGTACATCATAACACATGTTTCTCCCATGCATGCTAAAGTGACTGTTTGAATAATTAGTTGAGTCCCAACTCATTATGTGAGATGCACAAGTTTATATAACTTCATTTTATACTCTTAACTTTTAGTTGCTTCTTTAACTTGATTTTAGTATTACTACTTTAGCATACTACCAATAGCTATGGATGATTTGGTAATGCAGTACATGTCTAAGAAAGCAGCCAAAATAAAGATTCTTGTGGTAAAGGAAGATTTATTTTAACATATTTTGTATTCACAAGCCGGCTACTTATGTTTAACTTAATTGTTAGAACATAATTATGAATACATAAATACATAGACTAATCTGAAATCAAGTATCCTATTTTAATTTTGGGATAAGAAATAAGTTGATTGATGCAATCAAATAAATCTAGGGTACAGCGAGTTGTCTGTCCTCATACATATTTCGAATTAAGTTGTTATATATCCTTAACCGATATATGACTCTGAGCTCTTATTTAATATGCTCGTTCGTCACTCAATCCATTTGATAGTATGAAATTGGTGGGATACAATTATGATCATACTAGACAAATGTCTAACTCTTGTGGGAGATGAAAGCAAAGTTAAGCAAGCAGCCCATGAGGGTTGGCCCAATCCAAATAATTCAAATATTTGATTTGAATGCTTAGAGGGATCAATTTTTCTTTATCATTTATATCTCGCATAACTTCCACAAGAAAAAATACATAATCATTATTATCATGCAATAGGAAGGAGAGACATGAGATGATCATTTAATCATCAACAAAATATATCACAATTATTGAAGCATTTTGGATTGTGAAAAATGATTCCTTTCATTTTGTGATTGGTGTCGGACCATCGAGATCGTTAAAAAAGTTAGTAATTCAGCTACAAGATCCTTGAATGAAATATGGTTTCAATTAATAATTACATGCAAAATGATGAACATTAATTTTCCCTCAAAACATATCATATCATAGGACTGCAAAATTGTTAGAAATTAAGATGCATAGATTTTTAAGAGGTGGAAGAATACTTGAGAAGATGGGTGGATGGATGGATGAAATAGGGGATGTGTGTTGTTTAATTTAGCCTTCTATATGTTTACTTGGGTAAATGATGAATGGAGGAATCGACCATTCATTACCTTCCATTCACTTGTTTACTTGGAAGGATGAATAACTCTAATAATAAACAAAAAGATAGTAAAGTCCTTCTCTTCTTTTTAAAACCCCCATCCTCTCTTCTATCCCAAGCCACCAATCCTAAATCGCAAGAAATAACATTAAAAAAATAAAGTATGACAAATGTAAGAAAAAAAACAATATGTAGGCATCAAAGTAAGAGGTGAAATAAAAAAAAACTTGGTTAAGGTTAATTAAGAATGCCCAGTTACCATTCAATTCCAACTCCTAATCAATCTATTGTGTTTGGGTTGTTGTTGCGTTTTATGCCCTAGTATAATTGTCACTTAACAAGAGGTACTTGATGTGTGTGTTTCGTATATAGTTTTTGGTATTGTTTCGCATGCATTTTGTTACATCGCATGAGCATATTTTGCATACTTACATCTTTTTTGCATCATTTCATTCTTTTAGTTCAGTGTACTCTTTGTGCTTTTCGATTGACAGGACATGAAATCAAAGGTTTGTTGGAGTTAAAGAGCCTTGGAGCAAGAGTCTGCATCAAGGAACACGCTCCGACTGTGTCTCATGACATCGACGCATTCCTCCAACTGAAGTTGGACGCAAAACAAAGCAGTTATGGAGTCCATAGAGTTTGACACGCCCCTGTCGTGCTCCCTGGCACAGTCATGTCCCCTTCAGTCGTGGACTAGCATTGATCAGAGGACATACCCCAGTCGTGCTACTTGGCATGGTCGTGTCCATCCTTCCAAAGCCCGACACGCCCTGGCTGTGCCACCAAGCATGGCCGTGTCCGACCTTCATTGCCGCCAAGTTTCAACACACCTGAGTCGTGCCTCCTGGCACGACCATGCTTTAATGACAGCGTGCCAACAATTTAAGAAAGTTTCAATAGATTTGGTCAGTTTGGAAGGCTATAAAAAGCCCTAAGAGGTTTATGATCAGGGGAGGAGATGTTTCCCATAATAGGGAACCTAGGAGAGTCGTCAGAGTTTTCGTCTCCATCTTAAAATTCTCCCGAAGATGACGCTCAACACACAACTAAGCTTCCTCTTCTCTTTTCTTCTTAAATTCGAATTATATAATGTCTTCTTATTTGTCTTCTAGTCGTAACTCCATTCTCTATCAAGTAATACTCTTAATTCTAGGACGAGGGAGTAGCCCAACGTATTGTTGATGGTATTTTTTATTTATTCATCTTTTTTATCCATGATATGTTGATCCATGATCTGGCTTTATTGTGCATACATAATTATGACATTAGCGTGTATCTTCATATCTCATAGGACGTGGAAGAACTTCGAGGTAAACCCAACTCCTCGACCTATAAAGATTGAGACGTGAGGAAGTTCACGATAGTAGTTCAAAATCTCACGAAGACACCATTAGCTTTCACAGAGTTTAATAGGTTCATCCTGATTTGATGTCACGAAGTAGGGGATAACACCTAGAGGACTGTAGAGCATCGTGACAAGAGCCTCTCTGAGAATGCGATCGCTTTACTAAGGCTACCTTGAAAGTAGAAGTCGTGCTTGGGTGGGCACACTGATATCATTCCAAAAGTTTATACCGGTTATCACTGAATAGACCACCTATATGTGCATCAACATTGAGGAGAGAGAGCGAATAATATTTAAGTGCATTAACAATTGTGTGGAGAAAACCAAAATCCTAGAATTGCTTTCCAAAATTGATTTTCTCATAAGACTCCTCTTGCTTTCGTAATTCATTTTCTTCTTCATGATTCTCGCGATTTCAATTATTTTAGATAGTCTGCTTTACGATTCTGACTGATACTCGATTTACAATCCCTATAGGATCGATATTTTATTACTTAACAACAACCGTGAGCTTGCGGATTTCCCTCATTAGTATTCCACTTAGTCACAGTGTGATAATAGAAAACCAAGAGTCACAATCACTTACTAAATAAGCAAGAAATTTTTCTAGAAAACTATATATATTCATCTTTTTTTTCTATAATGGAAAGGAATCAATCTATATATGATTTTGATGGTCCAACATTAATCATAAAATGGAAAGGAATCATTTTTCACAATTTAAAATTCTCCAACAATTATTATATATTTTTCTTATAATTAAATGGGCAACTAATGTCTCTACTTCCTTTTGCATGACAATAATAATTCTGTTGTCTCTTGTGGAAGTTATGAGAGTTAAATAGTGAAGAAAAATATTAATCCTTCCAAGAATTCAAATCAAATATTTGAATTATTTGGGATGGGTCAACCCTCATGGGTGGCCCGTTTAATTTTTCTTTCACATGAGAGCTAGATCTTTGTTCAATATGATCATAACTATATACCACCAATTTCATATAAGCAAATGGATTGTGTGACTAGCGAGCATATTAAATAAGAGATCTGAGTCATACACATCGGCTAAGGATATTCAACAACTCAATTCAAAAAAATATGTATGAGAACAGTTAATTCGGTATACCCTAGATCTATTTGATCAGAACAATCATCTTATCTCTTGTTCCAAAAATTAAATAGCATACTTAATTCCTATATTCACAATTATATTGTAGCAACTAAGTCAAACATAAGTAGTTGGCTTGTGAATACAAAACAGGTGTCAAAATAAATCTTTCTTGCCCACTAGAATCTTTCAATCTTTATTTTAGCTACTTTTTTAAGACATGTACTCAAGGATTGAAATCTCGAGCCGTTTCAAGCGAAACCGGCGGACCAGCATTGATACAGCGTTCCGATCGGAATCAGGCATCGATTGAGTTCGGCGACGCCTCCAGAGGTGTTACGCAGCTCATGCCTACCCCTCGCAGTCGTGCAAATTTTTAAAAATTTAGGTCTTAAACAGTAATTTTAATAATCAACTTCTAACTATAGTTGAGATAATTTAAATAAGCTTAATTAAAACCTCTTAAAATTATCCTATTATTTTTTAAAAAATATTTTATTTTTTATTTTTTTATTTTAAATATTTAGAATAATTTTTTTAATTTTTAGTTAATAAATTTTATATTTTAAAATATTGAAACTATACTGGCACAACATGATACGGTACTGAAACTGTATCGTTATGGTTGGGAACCAAAACCTCGACATAGCTTGATATTTTAAACCTTGCATGTACTGCATTATAAAATCATGCTATTGATAGCATGCTAAAGTAGCAATAGGAAAATAAAGTTAAAGAAGCAGTTGAAAGGATATAAAATAAGATATATAAACCTGTGGATCTCACACAATGAATTGGGACTCAATTACTCATTATCCAAATGGTCACTTCAACAACATTGTATGAAACACGTGCTACGATATGTTTCTTCCTACTTGGAACCATATATCTTTAAAAAAATACACATTGAGTGGGTCTCAACACTTAACTAGAGTTTTCTCCTTATTTGTTCTATAATAATATCAAACTTAAGAAAACTCTAAAGTGGATATTAGATAAGAGTTTTCTCCTTATTTGTTCTATAATAATATCAAACTTAAGAAAACTCTAAAGTGGATATTAGATAAGTTTAATGGATTGTGGGAAAATTCATTTCGATTACAAAAATAAATATTTCATGAAGTACCATCAAACGTGCAGGCATGTGTTTTAGAATCACCTCCTTTTCAATAATATCTCTGATGAAGTTGTACTTTGTGTCAACACGTTTGGCTCCTCTATGATTTTTAGAGTCTTTAGTGTAAACAATTGCTGATTAATAAATTGTTATAGCTTCCACCGTATTCTTATTAGAGAATCTTCTTAACCAAACACCTCCTTGTACTACAGAAGCACATGACATAAATCCTACTTCCATTGTGATACACAACTCTATTTCTTGCTTCTTTAAGAAATGCAACCGCTATTTAGTAAGAAAGCATAGCCAAAGGTGGATTTATGCACATCTAAATAGACAGTCCCTTTTAGGTATCAAAGAATCCTTTTAACTACACTCCAATGTCTTCTTCCTGGAATTAGATTGATACCTTATAACTAAACCTACGATATAATAATTATCGGGACAAGTACACATCATTGCGTACACGAGACTCCCAACAACGCTAGAATCTAACACTTTAGATTAAGGATTGAAATATCGAGCCATATTGCTTGATACCAGTGAAAAATTTTGTTTTGCTAGCGGACCGACACCGGCGTTCCAACCGGGATACCATCGAAGGCGTCGCACAGGCCCGGCGACGCCTCCGAGGTGTCGCGCGACCCCAGTCGTGCGTGCCTAGTCGCGGTCACGGTATTATTTTTTTAACTTAGATTTTAATAATCAACTCCTAGTTATAGTTGGGGATAATTTAAATAGGCTTAATTTAAACCTCGTAAAATTATCCTATTATTTTTTAAAAAATTTATTTTATTTTTTAGTTTTTAAATATTTAGATTAAATTTTTTATTTTTGTTAATATATTTTATATTTTAAAAATACTGAAACTATACCAGCACGGTACGTACGGTACCAAAACTGTATCGTTCCGGTCCAAGATCGAAACCTCGGCACAGCTCGATATTTTAAACCTTACTTTAGATATCTCTCATATTTCTTCAAAAGTGTTTGGGCACATTTCGCGATTTAAATTTTGTCTTTGGCCACAATCAATGAGTTTGCAATTTCACATTCTAAATTACTCTAATTTTTTTTAATATATAATTCTTGTGACAATGCAAGTAATCTCTTAGAATGATCTTTATAAATTCTAACACAATGTAATTCACCTCACCCATGTCCTCATTTCAAAGTGCTTCTTAATAGTTTGTATATACTCCTTGGCATTTCCGCTAACAATATTTCATTGACAATGACATAAAGAGAATAAATTATAAATGTTTTATTGGATCTTTTTACATAGACACAATGGTCTTCATCTATTACGATGAAGCCATATGAGATTATTGTCTATAAGACTGCTTAAGGCTATATATTGATCTATTTAATTTACAAACTTTAATTTTACTTTCTTAACCTTTTAGCAACAAAACTTATTGGCTATACCATATAAATTTCTTCTTCAAGTTCTCTATTGAGAAAAGTAGTCTTAACATTCATTTGATATAATTCTAAATTCAAATTACCAACTAGAGCCAATAATAACTGAATAGAAGTAAATCTCACTACTAGCAAAAAGGTTTCTTTATAATCAACACCCTCTTGCTGAGTATAATCTTTTTCCACTAGAGAGTTTTATACCCCTCTATTGGGTGCTAGGAACATTATCGAATCTATATTTTGACATATAGTTAAGTTTAAAGTTAGTCTTGTGTTAATATGATAGATTATGTTAAATGTGCAGGTACAAGTTACTTAACAAGTGGAGAAGTCTTAGTTTGGGAAGAGCAATGACTAAGTCTTAGTGGGACTAGGCAACTGAAGTCTAGGTTGGAAACCAGACAGTGGAAGTCCTAACGAGGCTAGGCGGTGGAAGACTTAGTTGGAATCAGACAAAAATTCTAGTTGAGAATGCAGAGGGTTAATCAAGTCAAAGAGAATTCAACGGGGAGCTGAGGTCTTGGCAGCAAATCAGCTGAAGCTAAGTCTTGACAACTAAATCTAGATGGGTCAATTGAAATCTGAATATCTAACTAAGGTACATACAAGTAACGTAATATATTTATCATACTCATTACATGTAACTCATTGCAGAGAAGTATTTTTTTTACGGTTGTAGACAACCAGAAGGGAGTCCAGGCAACTAGTTGGGGATAGACTTGACTGATGATGGAGTCAAGAGATTCTAAGCTACCGAAGCAAGGAGCAAGGCGACCTCGACGTCTACGCAACCGGAGACAGCTTCCAGGCGATCAAAGATAACGAGATCCAACGATCTGGAGGATCCAGTCAAGATCAGGATTTGACCAAGCTGTGAATGATCGAAGATCGCGAAAAAGTTATCAATGGTGATATAGTTTTAGTCAAATCAGCAAGGTCCAGTCGACCGGAACGGTTCTAGTCGATCGGAGTAATGCCATATCAGTATCGACTTTGGCTCTATAAATGGAGGCTCGAGGCACCTGGTTTAAGCATCCAAATTTTCGTCAACTCTGCTCGTCCTCCTCGTGTTTTTCTATGTTGACGTGTTGTGCTCGTGAGCATCAACTTCGATCGGCAACTCGGGAATTGTAACTCATTTTATTTTAGTTGTTGTACATTCATATGCTTAAGTGTGCTTTCCTTTTTAAATTCTTTTTAAGGTTTTTTCACTTCCAGAAACTTTCTGGAAAGGAGAAAGATTTAATATCATAGTGGGTCAATAGGCAAGCCCTTAAATGGCTAATGCCCCCATTTTTTCATTTTTCATTTTTCTTTTTTGTAAATTCCACTACCCTTTTTTTGCCTTTACATAACATATGTTTGGATTCATATTTCATAAGTGATTTAATCATGTGAGGTTAGAACAAAAAAATTCTGTTTTACTATTAAAATATATACAGAAAAGAAAATCAACTTCCTCAAAGAAAACTATAGATCTCATCATGTTTAAAATCATGAAGCCGTTGGATTCTATACATGCTTTTAAAACATATACA
>NC_133877.1:8863793-8870005 GCF_044706935.1 Curcuma longa | reverse complement strand
ATTCTGTGCGTACCTTTCCGATGACGTTTGAGCAGGATTGGTATCAATCGAGCGGTCCTCGTCGGAGTCCCGCCTCTACTGGTGATCCACGCCAAGCTCTCGTTTGGATGACTTTGAAAGTCATAAGTCGCGTCATCATCTTCGGTACTAGCCGAAGATCGATGACGATCGAATCGAGAGAAAAGTCTTATTCCAGAAACCATGCAATAACGTTTGTCGTGATTATTTCAAGACTTTCTAACTATCACCGAAAATTGAATTTCTGGTGTAGTTGACGGTGGTCAACTATCGACCGTCAATTTGGGACAAATAATCGGAACCCTTCTGATAAAGATGGAATAGTTTTTCGGGAAGCCTCGTATGCTCTTGGGAAGTCGACAAACTATCGTCAAACAACCAAGGTGCAACGATCGAAAAACGTATCCGGTAATTGGAAACAATTTCCGACGATCGAACCGTGAATTCCGATGCAAAAACCATAATACAATCCTCTTCTTTACACAGCCAACATGACTTCACATCTCCTCTTTTCTTCTACATGGCCGAACAGAACACTTCCCGACAGCAAGCTCTCTCCGGCAGCAACGGGCTCCGCCCAGCAGAAGGCAAAACAGAGCACATCCTTGCTCAGGTTTTCTCCCATCGGCAACATGGAGCGAAGCATGTCGGCGTTGCTCTGATTTCTTCCACTCACGGTGACATGAAACAGAGCATGGCGGTAGCATATAAAAGGTGCCTGCGCTCGGGAGGAAGAGGAACGCTCGAGCGCGCCTCGGCCGGCGATGCTCGTGCATTGGAGGAATAAGAAAGCGCCGGCGTCTCCACGGCCAGCGACGCATCTTCTCGGAGAAGAATAGAGGCGCCATGAGACGGGGAGAAGAATCATGATTAGGGCATCGACCTGCTCATCTCGCCTCCGCGACTGGCGAAGGCGGTTCTCCCGTCCGACGATGCTCGCGCAGACAGGGAAGCAAGGATAGCAGCGCATCCGATCGGTGAAGAAGCTCAGCCCTGTTTCTCCTCTGTTCTGTCATCGTGCCCTTGCTAGCGAAGAGGATGAACAACATGCGATTACCGGCAGAGAAAAGGTTTCAGCGCTGTAAGGTTTCCGCGAGCCAGCAGCCGCTGCGCTGTAGGGTTTCCACAAGCCAGCAGCCGTCGCACCGTGCGAAGGAGATGATGAATAGGGCACCCGCGATTGCGTTGTTTTGAGGAGCCACAGTGTTATATGGCTTATTTCCATGCGGCAGCCGAAAACCCCACAAGAAAACCAAATAAAATCAAAACCAAAATCTAATTTGGATTAAACCAGACTAGATTACTGTAGCAAACTGATTCACTTTTGGTTCACTTGGTTCAATAACCAAGCAATCTCCGATTTATCCCAAACTAATTTTGTTTGTTTCATCTTCTCAAGATGAAGCCCCTCATCACTTCCATTTTGCCAAAAACTCTTCCATCATGAACCAAACCGAGTTAGTTCAATTTGATTCAAAATTGAATCATTTGGTTCACTAACCAAATGACTTCTGATTTGAACGAAATCAGTTTCATCTTCGTAAGATGAATTCCATCATTTTGTCCGTTGTTCGGTCCAACCAAACTTTATCTCTCTCGTTCTGATAATTCAATTCTCAAACTCATTTTAAGTCCTTCGAAGAACTTGTATTGCGTGTGACCCAATAGGTTCCCAATTATGTTGGTCGTCCGTAATTAACTATTAATTACGGAACGATCATAAGTGGCACCTAGTAGTACATCATGATCCCCAATTGATCGAAAAATTAACGATTGATTCCAGAACATCTTCTAAACCCTTCATCAGCTGCACTGAATCATGCCTCGTTCCTTTCACCGTCTTATACCCAGTTGGTTCAGGACATGATCTATGTGTTGGTCCCCACTAGGCTGACTATGTCACACCTAACCCAAGCTGCTTTCTTGTCCTGTGGATTCAAGTTACTTGTACATGTGTCCAAGAGTACCGTACTCTTAACATGTAATACTTTGACCAAAGACTTTTAGTAACAATTTTGACAAGCGGTCACAAGGTATATGCCTCCTTTTCCAATGAGCGGTGAATCCTCTGTGGGCTATTCAAACATTTTCGGACACTTCGACTTATATCCAATCATCTTGGGTCCACACCTCCTCGGAGATGCTTACTTAAGATGTCAAAGTATAAGCCTCCGTGATCAAGGTGACTTGAAATATCGCAAGTCAAAGGAAACTCACACTTAAGCTGCACTGAGATCTTCATTGACATATATATAAAACCATATGAAGTTTCAAAGCAGGTCACTCCAATAAACTGGTTACTTTTAACCAGCATCCATGTTTAACTCTCAACATCCAATGTTGACAGTAGTGTGATCAGCTGCTTGGCTAACCAAGGAGTTCAAAACGTGCTAGTCTCGACAGAATCGATGACGTCCGTGCTCATCAATTTTTTAACTAGGGATAATTCAAATACATTCATAATTACACGAGTAGAGATGTTCACTAGTTGTGATTCAATCATAAATTCTCTCACGCTATGAATCATATTACGGATATTCAGTATTTGAGTTTAAGATTCAATCAAATACATATGGAATGTGCACTCAAATAGTGAATTGTTATTTATCCAATAAATAGTATAACCGTAAGGCGATTACCTTAGGACACCTCTCAAATCTAACATCTTCCACAAGCCTCGTGTCCTCCTTGGATGCTTTCGAGCCCACGACTCCTCATCCTTGCACTTGCTTGAGATGTTTGCCTCTGCTTTATCATGCTAAGTCTTCCTTTTGCCAAGAGGTCACACCTCTGGGACTTCACCATTTGTCAAGAGGTCGCACCTTCTTGGACTTCATTATTTGCCAAGAGGTCGCACCTCCAGATCTTCACCATTTGCCAAGACTTCAAATCTGAACTTTTCTATTTACTCAAATCACACATATTAGATCACCAACATTACCTAACTTAAACTCATTTAGCCAAATATTAAAACCAACTGATACTTGGGCAAGATTGCACCAACAGTCTCAAGGCAGATCATTCCAATGAACTGGTTACCTTTAACCAGCATCCACATTTAACTCTCAACATCTAATGTCTCTAGCAGTGATGCCACCTCCACCAGAGGTTAAGGGGATTCCCTTCCTCCTTCATTGGATCTGACGAGCTCCTTTTGACCTCATCCGCGATCCCACCTCCACCGTCTCAATCTAAATTGGCAATAACAGAATCACAGGGGCACGAAATAGAGGATCAGACTTCTTCTTCCTTCATCTGTTGACACCATCACTTGAGCTTGATTGTCCACCAAGGTTAAAGGAGATTTTCCTTCTCTATCCACTCCTAGACTTCATCGTCCTCAAGCCTAACTCCCACCTCATCCCACTTCTTCCGTCGACCAATCATCATCCATCGGGAAGTCTTCTTCTTCAATCGGAACTTGGGGTTTCCCATCATCAAAAAGCAGCAAGAGTTCACCTCTCGAGGAGGTTAAGGCTCAGATCAACTCCATCTTCATTAACAATCGGATCATCACCATTAGACATCAACCGATTTCGTCCGCCCTCCTCACAGTATCACCTTAGTAAGAATTCTCTACTGGTTGAATTGTAGTTTTTCCTCTACTTGATATGATTATTAAAATACATTGAGTTTAATTCCCTCATGCATTTGAATTTGAGTTTAAGTTTGTTTTGGTTAGTTAATGGGTAGTTACATGTTCTTGATGCTACTATTCATTCTTGTTCCATTTGGTTCAGTAGATTAGGTTAGTATAGATTTCTTATTTTCCAATTTCATGAGTTGGATCACATTCATAGTTTAGTTTTCTTAATTTTCTATTTGATGCAATAATTTGATTTGATTCAATTATTGTGCTCACATCTCCATGAAGTCCTTTTGATCATAGCTAGTTCGATTATGCCTCCATTAATTCTATCATGCTTGTAGTTAGTGAATTTCTATTTCTTTCAATTGTATTTATTTCTCTTATTGTCCTTAGATTTAGCTGCTTTAAACCCAACTCCAAAAATAATAATCATTTCATCCTAAGATGTATAATATATGCATTGGTTATATTCCTTGTGAGAGGCAATCCAAGTCATTCCCTATGCTATATTACTGTAGAGGAGTTTCGATAATATTGTTTGATGTCGTAGTGTGACACAAAATGATCTTTATCTATACTATAGTTAAGAGATCAAATAGTTTGATTGTCTCTAGAATAGTCGAGTAGTGATGGTTTGGCAATCGACTTCTACATGCTAAAAAAAATTGAAAATGATATTTCAGCTTAGGAAAATGACCATATGGCTTGGTATTCGTGTATGACATCTAATGGGAGATCTGAATACAAATTAAGGGTCATTGAAAATGCATTAATATCACTTTTTGGGATATATATTATTAGCTATAAGAAAAGGGAGAGACATTGTTGATGCATCTCTTTTATGACAAAGGGGAAAAGAGAGATAAGGTTTATGTGGGAAACCTTGATTTCTCCTTGTGGAAGGTTCTCCTATATTGGGATTTGGAGGAATTTGATTCAACATTAGAGGGAGTGAGGAAATTCCTAGCTTTAGGGGGAGCCTAGGTGTAGGTCTTGGTGCATGATATTGCATTCGTGGGATATGCATGAGCTTTGTATTGCTATTTTGGTTTCCCTAATTAAAATTAATTGTCTAACTTCAAACAATGAGAAATTATTGGGTTTTAATGTTTGAGAAAGTGTTTAAGTCAGGGTATATTATATTTGATGTGTGTGTTGGGTGTATAGGGACTACAAGAACACATATGAAATAACTTTGGAGCATTGATATGGTGTGGCCAGTTTGGTAGCTCAAGGCTCGAAGTTCGTAGAGATTGGAGAAAGTTACATGATGCAAATTGAAGGATCACAGGACGAAGAACATTGAGGCATTGAGGATGATAGCTAAGGGAAGGGGACTTTAAAGGCAAAGGTCTGAAGAATGGCACGAAGAGAAGTTGTGGGTGGGGTGTATCAGAAGGATGTGGGCCCTGAAGGAAGAGGGCTTTAAGGAGAGGTCAAACTGCAAGGGTAAATCTCCAGTAAGTTATGAGAGTTAAGTGACTTGTATCCATGGAGAACAAGGGTAGAATTCAACTTAGGGTAACTCGGCCTTAGGAGGTCGTAGTCAGAGTTTACTAGTTGACTGGTGGTTGAAAAACCTAATACTCTAAGTTGATTTAGTGTCTAAGGGTTAGTTGATATGTGTATTTCAGTCAACTGGTAGTAACTAGGTCTAAGAAGCCAATGGATAGAATAATTCTGTTCATGACTGAGTGGACTGAGCAGTCGTTTAGGTCTAAGAAGCCAATGGATAGAATAATTCTGTTCATGACTGAGTGGACTGAGCAGTCGTTTAATAGTGATTGTTGTAAGTGTTGATTCTTTTATGTTTGTATTTTTGCTACATTTAATATTATAACCTTTCTACTGAGAATGAGAGTTCTTCGAATCACACTTGCAAGTGTTCAATCGCTATTCGCCCGATCTTGCTAGGCCTATTGATCCCAACCAGAAGTTAATGAATGGTGTGTAAATGATGCATGTGTCAAGTTCAAAAGTAGCTATCATGGTAAAAATTATAAATAATACGCAAATCCTAGTAACATAAAATCACAATTGTGTACAGCATAATTGTGTATAGCATGACATCATAAGTGCAAAAAACATACAAGTTATATTGCATATATATAATTTTTCTACCCATGTATCATCTAATAATATCTAATAATGCGTCAAATAATAAATTTGACATAAATAATTAACTCCCTCATATGTTCAAAAGCCCAAATGTGTAATCAGATTGATGACACTAAACTGATTTGATAAAATTGGATTCATTTACCAACCCCATCAAAGCCTCCTTGATTTATCACCTTTTCATGCTCATCAAAGAAGTCTAGTTAATTTATAGATGGTGTAGTTGAAGATGTGCAAATGTTTCATAATAACAAAATCCTCCTAAAAAAAAATCTTCATATATCAAATTCAGCAACTCCTGAAGGTGAGTTTCGAAATTTTATCCACGGTGACAAAAATGATTATGTTCACCTTAAACGTCTCTCAGATCAATCACGAGATCAATTTATAATTGACCGTCAAATGATTAAGGGGTGGGAGAACTTTTTTTTTCTCTTATCCTATTGTAATAAGTCTGTCATTTTTTTTAAAAGGTAAAATTCGCAAC
>NC_133877.1:8797736-8863693 GCF_044706935.1 Curcuma longa | reverse complement strand
GCACCAGGCGGAGAGTCTAAGTGGGTCAGTGGATCGGACGTCAGTAGATCGATAGGTCAGTGAGGATCGAACATCGGAAGGAAAGTCCTTTTAGGGTCAGAGGATCGAATACTGAGCAGGAAGTCTAAGTAGGTAAATGAGAAGTCTACTGAGTGACTAGTCTTAATTGAAGATTAGGCAAGAAAAAGTCCAAGCAAGTCTAGAGGATCGAATGTTTGACAAGTAGAAAGTCTATCGAGTGACTAGTCCTAACTAAATGTTGTTGGGACCGATGCGTTCGCTAGAGGGGGTGAATAGCATTTTTCGCTCTTGCCTGCAAGACTGTCAGCGGAAGCACAAAAACAAAAGCAAGATAGAAGAAACCAACTCTAACCCGGTTTGTTTACTGGGTATATCCACCTCAACGAGGTGACTAGTCCAAGGATCCACACACACAGACGACCTTTTCCACTATGAAAAACCTCCTTTTCAAAGCACGTTTTAAAGGTGGAGAAACCCTCACACAATTAGTCTCTTCCTTTCACAAGATCTAAGTGAAGTTTTGAGGAAGAGGAGAGAGATGTTACAGAGTCAGAATTTTACCAGAAAGGTGTAAAAATGAACTGTACTTTTCTTTGACGTCGTCTGTTCTTTTTATGTACATCAGTCGACTGCTCCAAGGGCCAGTCGACTAATGGACTTCAACGGCTCTTTAATATGTATTTAATCAGCCAACTGTTGCTCCAACAGTCGTCTTTCAGTCGACTGCACCATCACCAGTCAACTGCTCTAATCGACTGATGGACTCGACTGATTTTTCTATTTGGTCACCAGTCGACTGATGAACAGTACCAGTCGACTGATCCTTCTGAAACCTCTGTGTGTGCTTTTGATCAACCACCAGTCGACTGCATCAACAGTGCCAGTCGACTGATCAAGCTGAAACTCCCCTTTCAACTTCTTCTTCAGCCCTTAGCCTTGACGCAAACCTTCAAATGTCTTCCATAAGCCTCGTGCCTTTCCTTGCACTAGCTTGAGACGTTTTTCTCAGCTTCGTCGTGCTAAGTCTTCCTTTGCCAAGAGACCGCGCCTCTGGGACTTCATCCTTTGCCAAGAGGTCGCGCCTCCGGGACTTCACCAAATGTCAAGACTTCATTCCTGGACTTTCCTGTGGACTCAAACCATATAAGTTAGATCACCAATATTGCCTAACTTAAATTTATTTTAGCCAAACATTAAAATTCAAATCACTTGGGGCAAGATTGCACCAACAATCTCCCTCTTTTTGATGTTTGATAAAAATTCATTTAAGTTAGGTCTTTAACATAGCATGTATTAAATACTAACAATTTATTCTAGTGATAATGAATCAATAAACATTAATAAGCATAATGAATCAATAAGCATGAACAACATGAGCATTAAATCATGAATAGCATTAAAGCTTAACTTTAAACAATTCATTCTCTCCCTTTTTGATAATCATCAAAAACATGGGAATCCAAGGAGGTAGAATTAAAAATATATTGAATAAAAATCCAAGAGGGAGCTTAATTTGTCAAAATGACCAATTTTGGCACAGACTCCCCCTAAAATGGCAATCATCCTTCTTCTTCTTATCCTTCTTCTTCCTTTCTTTTGAGTCTTCTTTCTTCTTTAGATTCAGACAGTTCGGCTTAATGTGTCTCTTCTTGTTGCATTCATAACAAGTTACGTTAGAGTTATAATTTGAACTTTGAGATTTACCTCGAGGTGGTGTGAACATCTTCTTGACATCTCTCCTAGTGAACCTTCTCGACTTCCCCATCATCCGTTTGACGTAGTGTGCCACCTCTCTAGCCGACATCTCTTCGTCACTGTCGGAGGATTCTTGTTCGGACTCGGATGATGCTTCCTTCTCCTTCTTTTTCTTTTTGTCCTTCTTTTCTACAAGTAAAGCTATACCCTTCTCTTTTATTGACAAGTTAGCTTGCTCATGTAATTCGAATTCACAAAATAACTCACACTACAAAAAAACAGGTATTTTGCGACGAATTTTTGGGACGAATAGTTTTCGTCGCCAATCAGCAACGAATTTTGGGACGAATCAAAATTTCGTTGCTAATCTACAACAAACTTTGCGACGAAAAAAATATTAGTTGCCAATTTAGCAACTCAATATATTCGTCGCAAACTTCGTTGCAAAAACTTATTCGTTGCCAAATTCGTCGCCGAATTGCGACGAACAAGAAGTTCATCGCCAATTTGGCGACGAATAAGAAATTCGTCGCCAAATTGGCGACAAATAAGAAATTCGTCGCAAATTTGGCGACGAATAAGAAATTCGTCGCTAAATTTGCGACGAATTGGCAACGAATAAGGTTTTCGTTGCAAAACTTCACTAAAATCTGAATTTTCCTTTTCTTCTCCCAAGCGAACTTGGCGACGAATACACTATTCGTCGCCAATTTGGCGACGAATTTAATTGTTCGTCGCCAAATTGGCGACGAATAAGAAATTCGTTGCCAATTTGGCGATGAATTTGGCAACGAATAAGGTTTTCGTTGCAAAACTTCATTAAAATCTGAATTTCCCTTTTCTTCTCACGCCAATTTGGCGACGAATACACTATTCGTCGCCAATTTGGCGACGAATTTAATTGTTCGTCGCCAAATTGGCGACGAATAAGAAATTCGTTGCCAATTTCGGCGACGAATTTGGCAACGAATAAGGTTTTCGTTGCAAAACTTCACTAAAATCTGAATTTCCCTTTTCTTCTCCCACGCCAATTTGGCGACGAATACACTATTCGTCGCCAATTTGGCGACGAATTTAATTGTTCGTCGCAAAATTAGCGACGAATTTTATTATTCGTCGCCAAATTGGCGACGAATTTGGCGCCGAATTCGATTCGTCGCAAAACTTAACCCTAGATCCGAACTTTTCTTTTCTTCTCCCACGCGAACTTGGCGACGAATGCCCGATTCATCGCCAATTTGGCGACGAATTTTATTGTTCGTCGCCAATTTGGCGACGAATGGGATTATTCGTCGCCAATTTGGCGACGAATTTGGCGACGAAGTTGGTTTCGTTGCAAAAAACTTACTAAATCCCTAACTCCGAACTTTTCTTTTCTTCTCCCACGCGATCGAAGTTTCTGCCGCAGCGAAGTTTCTGCCGCAGCTCTCGCCGAAACTCCTCTCCCTCGCCGGATCTCTCTCACTCGCCGGATCTCTCACTCGCCGGATCGCCGGAGCTCTCCCTCGCCGGATTTCTCCCTCGCCGAAGCTCTCCCTCGCCGGATCTCTCCCTCGCCGAAGCTCTCCCTCGCCGGATCTCGCTGATTTCTGGCCGAGTTCTCTCCGAAATCTTTCCTCCTCACGTGGTAAGCTTCCTCCTTCCTTTTTGTTTTTTTTTTTCCTATGTTTTTCACCGCCGGCGCTGCTGGAGAGACATCGTCCACGTTAAATTGCCGATAGTTTGATGCGTTGTTTATGATTACTACAGACATGCAGAGACAACTTGTTTGCAATGGTTGCAGGAGCGTTCTTCTTTACCCTAGGGGAGCCACTAATGTATGTTGTGCAATATGCAACAACATAACTGCAGTCCCCCCTCCAGGTGCTTCTTTTGGATTTTTTTTTTCTTATTGAATGGGTTGATTTCTCTACATGTATGTTTTCCTTGGGTTTGTGTATTATTGTTGCAATACTATCTTTGCTACAAGTTCTAAGGCTATGCTTGTATTAGGAATATTTTCTAGGGGTTAGGTAGCAAGTCATAGAATCAATACCCTGAGTTTCTTGATGTTAAAGTACAACCATGGTTATCCTCCTCTCTCCACACTTATTATATTATTTCCTCTGTTCTTAATGTTTTAACTAAAATGTGTATTTTAAAATATGGTTGCCAAAGAAGAAGCTTTGAATTTGTTTCTTCCACCATGATGTGTATGGGGTGCAGAACAGTTTAATCTCATATCCTAGTTCTCCACCATTTTGTAACAGTGCAATTCTCCCATGCCTTTTTGCCGCATGTCTATCTTTATGAGCATTTGTTAACAATGGTAATACCATAGTTCAAGGCTACACCAATGAGTTAATTATGTTTTAGTTTTACAAAATGCGCCATTCCTCTCACTTCATAATTGTGCATTGTTACGCCATAGGCCACTCTCTGCTTGTATATTATATATGTCAATGTGGAAGTTTAAATCACCAGGTATGCAGGAATGGAGATGGCACATCTTGTATGTGGTGGCTGCCGAATTCTATTGATG
This sequence comes from Curcuma longa, assembly GCF_044706935.1. Classification (NCBI taxonomy): domain Eukaryota; kingdom Viridiplantae; phylum Streptophyta; class Magnoliopsida; order Zingiberales; family Zingiberaceae; genus Curcuma; species Curcuma longa. Next base: position 8,859,456 of record NC_133877.1, on the reverse strand, counting down.
TATAATAGAGGTGCAAAAAATGTAAGATGCTCCTGCTGTAACACAATCAATTTTGCAAGACCAGGTCTGTGTTTTTTTTACGTTCTGTTAACTTTTACATATAATTATTATAGTTCGGTGACCCCATAGTACTTACCTGTATTTTGTACTAATGAATTTATGATTAACAAGACTGAATGTTTGTCATGCATATGAACTTGCTAGTCATTCTAGGTTCTCTAATTTGCATTTTGTTGGCCCTTTGGATTGAAACTTTGTTGGTCCTTTGGATTGAGTCCTCTTGTTCAGATGATTTGTTCTTAAAATGCTTTCTATTTTCAACAAGATAGCCATCTGGCAGTAACAATAATAGGATGCAAATGTTCATCTTTTTAGATCTTTGAAGACGTGATGTATGGAGAGAGGAATACTTAAGACTAGAGGTAAGTAGTACAAACTTTGTCTGAAGTCCTTTTTTATTTTTTGTTCTTATTATTAGTTTAAATTGGTAAATTTTGATTAGGAGGTCCAATACTTGTTAGAGATTATTCAATACAAAGCTTTTTTTGTATTATATCATGTTTTAGAGAGCTACATTCTCTACCAAATCTGGCATCATATAGGTGATAGTCAAAATCATTCATTTTAGTAGAGAATAATTTTTAAAGTGTATTTTATTTAACATAAAATATTTCCTAAAATATATTTTATATATTTCCTAAAGTGTCTTTACATATTTAGTTTATAGGTTTAAGTTTTAATTTTAAGAATGATACTTTTTCTTTATCATGTTTTCTTATGCAGGAGAAAAAAAGATACTGACGGAGAAAGAAGCAGAGTCTCCGGAGAGCAAAAACGAGCACAATGATTCTATTGCATCTTTTTAATTCTTTATCCTCAACCCTCTTGACATTACATATATTGATATATGTATGTGGATGTGGATTGATATGTATAATAATTTGTAGAATGTGGATTGACGATATATATAGATGTGGATGTTTGTGATTTTAATTTGTGTGAATTGATATGTGTATGTGGATGTGGATTGATATTAATATGTGTACAGGTTATTTGTAAAATTTGATTCGATCCGATTGGATCGTGTATTGTATCTATGGGATAATCATCAAATAAAGGGGTAGGAAAGAAAAATTTTGATTTTGCGACGAATTTTGCGACGAAAATGATTCCGTCGCCAAATTCGTCCCCAAATTCGTTGCAGATTTGCGACGAAAACTAGATTCGTCGCCAATCTGCAACGAATTCTGCGACGAAAATGATTTCGTCCCAGAATTGTCGCAAATCTGCAACGAATTCTGCGACGAAAATTATTTCATCCCAGAATTCATCCCCAAATTCGTCGCAGATTTGCGACGAAAATCAGATTCGTCGCAGATTTGCGACGAAAATGGAATTCGTCGCTAATCTGCGACGAAAACATTTCGTCGCAAATCTGCAACGAAAATGATTCGTCGCAGATTTGCGACGAATTCGATTTTCGTCGCAAATCTGCGACGAAAAAATTTCGTCGCAAATCTGCAACGAAAATGATTCGTCGCAGATTTGCGACGAATTCTATTTTCGTCGCAAATCTGCGACGAATTTGGGGACGAATTTTAGTTTTCGTCGCAAATATCTGCAACGAAACGAGAAATTTTGTCGCCAAACTTGGCGGCGACTTTATAGCAACGAAAAATAATTCGTCGCAAAATTCGTCGCAAAATATTCTGCGACGAATTTTTTTTTAAAATTCGTTGCAGAATTCGTCCCAAAATCAGTGTTTTTTTGTAGTGTCATCTAACTTGACAATAGATAAATTCCTTGACACTTTATAAGCATCAACCATAGATGCCCATAGAGTGGTTCGAGGGAAAGCTTGAAGAACATACCTCACCAGATCACGGTTGTCGATCTTCTCACCTATGACATGGAGACCATTCATGATCTCCTTGAATCGCCCGTGCATCTGACTCACCGTCTCGTTTGGCTTCATTATGAAGGATTGGAGTTGTCCAACCAAGAGATCCCTCTTGGCTCGTCTCGATTCGCTTGATCCTTCATTCAGTTCGATGAGCTTTTCCCAGAGTTCCTTGGCCGAATTGAATGGACCGACCTTGCTTAGTTGCTCCTTTGAAAGTCCACATTGCAATGTAGTCGTGGCTTTCGCATTTGCTTGTGCCTTCTTGCATATGTCTTTGGACCAATCTTTTATAGGGAGAGGGGCTCCAGAAGCGTCCTTCGGTTTCTCAAACCCATCTACAACACTGAACCAATTTTCAATATCATTCATAAGATAATACTCCATTCTACCTTTCCAGTATGCAAAGTCATTGCCGTCGAAGTAGGGCGGTCGTGCGGTGTTGTATCCCTCTTGAAACGCCATTGATATATTTTTTCGGTTGAACGTTGATTCTTCCGAAAAGAGCCTTGCTCTGATACCACTTGTTGGGACCGATGCGTTCGCTAGAGGGGGGTGAATAGCATTTTTCGCTCTTGCCTGCAAGATTGTCAGTGGAAGCACAAAAACAAAAGCAAGATAGAAGAAACCAACGCTAACCCGGTTTGTTTACTTGGTATCCACCTCAACGAGGTGACTAGTCCAAGGATCCACACACACAGACGACCTTTTCCACTATGAAAAACCTCCTTTTCAAAGCACGCTTTGAAGGCGGAGAAACCCTCACACAATCAGTCTCTTCCTTTCACAAGATCTAAGTGAAGTTTTGAGGAAGAGGAGAGAGATGTTACAGAGTCAGAATTTTGTCAGAAAGGTGTAAAAATGAACTGTACTTTTCTTTGGCGTCGTCTTCTATTTTTATGTATTTCTCGTACATCAGTCGACTGCTCCAAGGGCCAGTCGACTGATGGACTTCAACGGCTCTTTAATCTGCATTTAATCAGCTAGCTGTCGCTCCAACGATCGTCTATCAGTCGACTGCACCATCACCAGTCGACTGCTCCAGTCGACTGATGGACTCGACTGATTTTTCTGTTTGGTCACCAGTCGACTGATGAACAGTACCAGTCGACTGATCCTTCTGAAACCTCTGTGTGTGCTTCTGATCAACCACCAGTCGACTGCATCAACAGTGTCAGTCGACTGATCAAGCTGAAACTCCCCTTTCAGTTTCTTCTTCAGCCCTTAGCCTTGACGCAAACCTTCAAACGTCTTCCACAAGCCTCGTGCCCTTCCTTGCACTAGCTTGAGACGTTTTTCTCAGCTTTATCGTGCTAAGTCTTCCTTTGCCAAGAGGCCGCGCCTCCGGGACATCATCCTTTGCCAAGATGTCGCGCCTCCTGGACTTCACCAAATACCAAGACTCCATTCCTGGACTTTCCTGTGGACTCAAACCACACAAGTTAGATCACCAATATTGCCTAACTTAAACTCATTTTAGCTAAACATTAAAATCCAAATCACTTGGGGCAAGATTGCACCAACAGATGTTAGGCAAGAGTAAGTCCAAACAAATCAAGGGATATTTATGACATTCATATAACGATCCATGAAACATTCTCATGGCAGGTTAATTCAATACATATTCTCTAATATATACTCATGTGTCAACTTGATATCTTATATCTATGACTTGTGAGATTAAGTCATCAGTTAACCTACATGCTAGTCTCAACGCATTAATATTGCCCTTATATTAAAGTTTGACTAGAAATAATTAAGAATAGTATTCTATATATATCTTTACAACCTCCCACTATCAATTCAACCAATTGATACGTTGTAGACTAGAACTTACTACCCTAGGACATTATTATACTTATTCATTTGACACAGATCTGAAGTAAATATAATAACCATAAATTTTATTTTTTATTAATGAAATATGATACAAAAATTTTCTTATTAATCATCTCATAATTGGCTCTAGGGTTAATACTAACACAATCGACTGATAGGAGGGAATCAATCCTGACTTAAAGGCTATAAAAGATGGGTTTCGAGGAGCTTTTTAACGCCAATTCTTGGGGGGTTTGGAGTAAAGTGTTGTTGTATTTCTAGACCAACAAGAGGCATTTCTAAGCAACAAGAAAGCATCTAAAGCAAGTTTCTCATTATAAAGTAGTTTTCGATTTTATTTGTTTTTGTATCTTATTTTGTTATAAGAGGCTTCTCCAACTCTGGAAGGTATCCGAAAATGAGAAGATTATAGTAGTAGGAGATCGTTAGAGCTAGGCCTTTGATTAGTTGCCTTAAGAGGCGGATACCACGTAAATCGCGAAGTTGTGCATATGACATCAAAGTTTGAGTCAAGTTTTCTGTTGCACATTCAAACGATGAGCACAAGATCGGGATGAGCAATCAGAGCTATTCACTCCTTCTAGCTCACAAAGTCGTAACATTTATGAGAGCACCATAGTATGCACCACAACCTACCCGTGGTGCATTCCACGATCGTGGCACTTCAAGATGGTGTCTTCCCTTATTTTAAAGAAATTTTGTTAGTCTCTCATTCTTTTTAAGAAATATTATTAGTTGCTCCTTTATTTTAGGAAATTATGTTAGAGTTGCCCTATATTTTAGGAAATTTTATCAATATTCTAAAACTATAAAGGAGGCAAGCGGCGATGGCTACAAGACATCTGGTGATCAAGGAGGGATCTCTAGACTATGACATCAATGACTTATAACTCTAAAGGTCATGAAGTAATTTTCTTAATTCTAGGATTATGAAATAACTCGATGGTGAATTAATAATTATAGTTTATTATTCTTCTCTTTTATCGTATGATATGCTTGATCCTTGATTCAGATTTTAGTATACTTAACATGCTAATATGTATTAATGTACGTTAACATATATCTTAGAGAAAAGGGGAAGAATCGAAAGGTGAATTCTGATCTCGAACCTCTAAGAATTGGAATTGAGGGTCACGAAAATAGTCCAAACTCTCTCGATACCAGTGACTATCATAGAGTGTAAAGGATCTATCATAATTCGACTACCATGAAAGTAGGGGCTATGTTAGGATAGATACACTAGTGTTCTCGAAAGGGAGCATATAATATCTTAGAATAAACCATCTTCAAGCATGATCTAACATTGACTTAAGAGAGAGATTCACAACTAAATTGTTAACAAACGTCGTGATGAAATCGAAGCCCTAGGATTGTCTCTAAAATTGGTTTTCTCACTATTTTTAATTCTACTTTCTTCGTTTGTTTGCTTTCTTTGTTTGCTTGTTTTCATAATAATTCTCTCATTTTGATCTGTCTAGATAACCTCCGTTATATGTAAATTAGTAGTCAATAATACGGTCCTGAAGGATAATATTTTTTTACTACTTGACGACGATTGTGCACTTGCAGTTAGCACGCATCACCTCGCAGGATCGAGCTCCTCTCCTTGGGCGAGTCTGGATCGGTATTATGGTAGTTTACTATTCTTATCATCTTCCCGACCTTGAGTGATCGAGTTCCTCTCCTCGGGCGGGTCTAGATCAATGTTTAGTACTCTTCTTATTTGCTATGAATTAACATCCCACTTGAGAACATCCCCAGAAAGACGTACTTTGGGAACATATTCGCTTGGGAACATCTCTGGAAAGACATTGTGTCTCGAGAACATTTTCTCTTGAGAACATCCCTGAAAAGTCATTACAGCTTGGGAACATCCTCGAAAAGACGTTGTGACTTGGAACATCCCCACTCAGAAATATCCTTGGAAAGATATTGTAAACTTTATGCCTTGCAGCCTCGTTACCAGCTAGAGCATAGGAGTATTGTTGTTCAAGAACGTCCTTTATATACCCCATTCGGGTCACAGGAACATTTCATTCAGGAATATTTCCCCTAGGCTAGCTCCCTCCTACTCATAATTCTAATTGTCTCTGACAGGTAGCAAGCGTGAGCCCCACACTAGCCCATGCCTTTGGCGGCTTGCAGATGAATGTGATAGCTTATGTGGACAACTTGCTCCACGCCTCCTAAATCCAACTTGGTTTGACTTCGCTCCTCAGCTCAACTTGGTGGGGGGACTAGTGATGCTATCAGGCTTTGCTCTCCTTCCAGCTTAGCAAACCTAAGGACCTGAGATTTGATAACCCATTATGACATAGTAGCTCACCTCTATAAATATGATAATAAGGGAAGAAAAAAAGGATAACGGGTAACAACTTCTTACTGTGCATCTTCTTTAATCATCAAACTCTTCTCCCTTGGAGAAGGCATTGCACTTTCTTGCAGCTCTTCTTTCTCGTGAGAGCACCACATTTTTCTTTATTTCATCTCTGTGCTAACTTTCTCTTTTAGATCCATACGACTTGACCGTCTGAGGGGTCACGTTAGCTCTTAGATGACTGATATTGACGTGCAAGTGAAAGATGCATTCGAGTGTGGGTGAAAGACTCATTCGGGTGCAGGAGCACAGTAGGAGTTGTTGGTGTGGCAGTCTCATAGCAGCTCGTTGGACGTAAAGACTCTACTACATTTGAACATGAAGGGAAATTAATTAAGGTGTGGTTGGGCATCTAAATGGAGGTGAAATTATTGGTCCGCATAATTTTGTCGTTTGTGTACTATCAATCAATTTCATGCTCATGATGCTGAAATTCAAAAGAATACCCGATCGACATGCATGCACCAATCATGGCAGTGTTGAAAAATCGACTTGTACCTTTCAACATCTAGAAGTATATATATATATATATATTCACTCTTGCCAAAAGAACATGTACACCGTTGACAATTGCATTAATTTAACTGTTTGTTTCGCAACTAATCGGATCGTGACAGTGATAAATTAAAGAAAAAATATAATGTTCCATTGCTCACATTTAATTATATATGCTTTCCAATTAATGGATGGATATATTAAAATAATAAATGAGAGAGTTCAAATTTTTTTTAATGCATAAATATATTGACCAAAAAAATCATATCATATTCTCCATTCGGAAAAAGTTTTGCAATTTTGGAAAAACTGTTTTTTTTATTAAATAATCTTTGATTTTAACTTAAATAAGGTACATATCTTTTTCTTGTGCTTAGAAAATCAATCACCATTTGTATAAAAGCTATATATTACTTTTTTTTTTCTTTCAGAATTACTAATAAAAAAAATTTGTATATATATATATATATATATATATTTTGTTTTTGTTGGAAGAGCTTGTTTGAGTTTTTACTTGGACGGTAGCGAACCATCCGAGTAGCGATGCCATACCACCGCTGGCTTTTACCCTTTCTCACTCTTGATGTCTTGGTTCTTCAAATCCCTCCACGTCTTCACTCATGTACATGCAGTGCTAAAATGATCTAGTTAGAATCGGGATGGGTTAACGATGTCAATGTTAATCCTAGCTAGAGTGATTGATTAGAGAATTTTTATATTATATTTTATTAATAAAGGTAAAATTTTGATTATTATATTTACTTTATGTTTGTGTCAAATGAATAAGTATAATAATATCTTTGGGTAGTAGGTTCTATTCTATATATATCAATTGGTTGAATTGATAGTGAGATAATGTAGAGCACTACTCTTAATTATTCCTAGTCAAATATTAATATATAAGGGCAATATTAATGCGTTGAGACTAGCGTGTAGGTCAATTGATGACTTGATCTCATAAGTCATGAATATGGGATATCACGTTGATACATGGGTATATATTTTTCTTTTTGCAGAAAATATATACTGAATTGATCTGCCATGAGAAAATTTCATGGATCGTTATATGAGTGTCATAAACTTTCTTATAGTAACTATTAGTATGAATAGTTCTTAGACCTGAAGTTACTACGGTTCCCTACATAAAGAGTTGTATAATTTGATATCGTCAAACGTTATCTGTAACAGGGTGGACTAGTGTAAAGTCGATCACTGGATATGCAATGAATTATGCTGAGAAATGTGAGTGATGTAGATGATATCTATCTCTCCCATATGACGGGAGTGATATCTATGGACCCTTTGATCAAGTAAGAACTATTAGAATGCATGACTATACTCAAATGAGTCAATATAAGATATTGAACTCATTTACTTGAGTGAGTCTACTCAGAGATCAAGAAACACAAATATTGATAAGAGGATGACACGGTCTATGTCTCATTGATTAATCTCGATATCGAGGATAGAATGACAAAGTCATACATTATAATAGATACAGAAAGGTTAGGTCAGATCTCGACATTCTCGTCATTTGGGTAGCAATGATGCATTGCTAGATGTCACTCATTATTTATGTGTCTAAAGCGGTTTAGATGCATTACCAACGTTACGAGAACCTATTGGGTCACACACAAAGAACGCAATGTTTCAAAGATAAGTTGATTTTAGTTTGACTAAAATGTGATCTGAAATTGGATTAAAGATTAATTGAGTTAAACTCAAATGAATCCAATTGGATTATGAGATTGAGTCTAATCCAAATTAGACTTACTTAGATTAGACTCAACTACTTAATAATGGATAATATTCATTAAAAGAGTTTAATGAAACATTATTAAAGAGGAAAGCTAAGAGACATTCTATTCATTGGATGAATAGAAGATGAACAACCAAAAAGAATACCAAGAGTTTTTGGTATTCATTGTGATTTATGGGCATTAAGAGGAGGGAAAGTTCAAGGGGCAAAGATCCTTTGTATTCATTGGATGAATACAAAAAAACTTCTTGCAATTTTGAAAGAGAGAGAGTGCTCATCATCCCTCTTCTTCCTCCTCTCCTTCTTCTTGGCTAAAACACACAAGGTGTGTTTTTGGTCCTCTTGTCTTGTGAACCATTCTAAGTTGCTAGCACAACTAAGGTGGTTTATCTCCGAGATTGAGATCGTGTTTGTGTGGATACTATTAGAGGCATAACCATTCTGATCATGTAGAGATCCGACGAACCAAAGACTAGCGGGATACGCTAAGGGCACGCAACAAAGGTATAACTCTTAGTTAGAACTTTGTATGAATTTTTCGCATGAATCATTGGAAGGGATCCTATTTTTCACTGCGTATATTGTTATTTTTCGCATAAGAGATCCCAACAGATGATGGGCAAAGAGCTTGAATAGATCAGCAGTATAGGTCGACAGTAAAGTAGAAGTTGAATACCAAACTAGGATTAGGGTTGCATTTGGATCGTTGATATCTTGTGCTTAAAAGAAGAGAGTTGGAAGGGGGTCGAGATAGACCTCGACGAGAGCTCTCCGATACTCAAGTCAGATCTCAAAGACTCAAAGAAGAGTAGCAAATAAATGAGATATAAGTAGAATAACTTACCTCTTGATGTTAACATCATTACCTTATATAGAAGGGAGAGTGGTGAAAAACTCTCTCCTTTTCTCAAAGGACGCACCTCTTACATTTGTACCAAGGGCTCCTTTGTAATCGTTGCAATTGTTTCGTAATAACTGCAACTACTACATAATCATGAAATATAAAGCCTTCATAAAGACCCTCATGTATCAGAGCTAGCGTTCTATTTGGGTGCTCAAGCACTCAAGAGTGTAACCCACTCGGCAGGCGACACTCGACGGTCGACCCTTGGTAGGCGACACTTGACAGTAGTAGGTGACACTTGACAATTAGCAGGTGGCACTCAACACTCGATAATCGATACTTGGAGTGCTTGTCCATTCGACTCCTAGGGTGCTCGACCACTCGATAGGCAGCACTCGACACTCAACACTCGGACGCTCGACAACTTGGGTCCCAAGGTGCTTGACCACTCGGTCCTGCTCAGGAGCTCAACCCATTCAGACTCAAGTTGCTCCCACTTAGGCTCAGGCTCGAGCAGACATTTGATACACACAACCCACTCGGGCTAGGATAATAAACCCATTTGATAATCTCGACAGATCAGTTGAGTGATGTAGGCATGTTCTACTGACCTAGCATAGATTAGATAGTGATGTTATCGAATGGTGGATAGGAATGTGGCATGCCTCTATCATTATTGAATGGTTTAGAAATGTAGGGTGTTAGAAAATTCTTAAATTTGGTAAAACACATAATTGCAAAAGAATCATTTTTTAAGAAGCTCCCATAATGACACTTTGTTGTTTCAACTCTAATCTAGATATTATAGACATAAAACAATGGCATTGGGGAATCTTGTTTCCTCCTATATGATTTTAATGTTTGACAATAAGTTATAGTAAGTCGGTTAGATCTAGTGATCTTTATTAAATTTGTAGTTCTAACATCTATAGTAGGTCATGGAATTAAAGACAATTATATGGGGCAAGTTTGTGTAGGATCATTGTGGTTGATGGCTACATTATGGCAAAAGGTTGAAGTTGTCACCATAAGCTCCTTCAGAATGATCTCACACACTTTGAAATGGAATAAATCACGGGGGATGTTTATCCTAACACAATGATCCTTTTGTATAGGAGAGGTTAGGCACCAAGTGATGTATTTTTGCATCTGCTGGGAATTGACCCCAAGGTTGATGACACATTGACTAGAGGAAAGGGGATCATGTCGAATTAGATCACCATAGAAATAAAATACAAATAATAAAAAAAAAATATTAACAATGCAATTTTATATGATTGATAGTCATGTTCTTATTTCCATGGCCTATCGCAAAGACCACTAAGAAAAGATATCATTTATTAGAGGTGGAAAAATTGCAAACTTAATGATTAGAAACATTGTGGTTATTCAAAGTTCATGATTGACTATAGAAACATTGCAAACATTGTTGTTATTCAAAGTTCATGATTGAATACATTGCAAACTTAATTACACCCTCACAACCCTAGCTACTCAAAGCTCATGATTGAGCTTGACAGCCAACTACACTCTAGAATATAAATTCTAATTATAATTAATACTTTCACCAGTGTTGATGTTACTTTCACCAGTGTTGTCGTTATCAAAGATGGTATTTGCATTTGAATGCTAAGTCAAGTGTGGAATTATCATTAAAATATCTATGGAAAGATCCAACTAAATTAATTATTTAAAAAAACAATATGATAAAAAGGTAGAGACTACTGTTGGCAAGATTGGAAATAAAAAATATCAAAAAGTGTACATCCTATTTTTTTTTCATCTTTGTTTCAATAATATTATATAGTTTTGTCAAAATTATTCCAACAATATTAGAATAATTCAATTAAGATAAGAAATTTTAATTAATGTTAAATTAATTTTGACTAATATTGGACTAGTTTTGATAAATTAAAATTACTTTGAGTAGAGTTTCATGTTGTTATTTTAGCTAAAATTATTATAACAGTATGTAAATAAAATTATTTTTATATTTTTTATTTTTTTTCATAATTAATATATTTAGTGAAGTGATTGGAAGAATAACAGTCAAACACGTACGTTGGCTATAGAATCCAATAATAACTCTTGGCCAATAGGAACACACTGTTGACAGTTGCATCTAACTGTTTATTTCTCAACTAATTGGATCGTGATAGTAATAAATTAAAGAAAAATGTTCCATCGCTGACATTTAATTATGTTTTCCAATTTATGGATGGATTAAAATATTAAATAAGAATTAAATAAAATGAGAGATTCAACCTTTTTTTTCTTGATGCATAAATTGACAAAAATAAATAAATCATATTCTCCATTCGGAAAAAGTTTTGCAATTTTGGAAAACTGTTTTTTTATTAAATAATCCTCGATGTCTTTTTCTTGTGCTTAGAAAATCAATCAGCATCTGTGTAAAAGCTATATATTACATAAAATTTTTCTTTCAGAATTACTAACAAAAATATTTTGTTGGGTTTGTAGTTTATTAAAAGAAGAATAATTACGTTAGAAATATGGATGAAAAAGGTGGATGGACAGAAGAGATTATTTTAATTTCATATTGAGAGTTTTATAGTTAGATAATTAATTTATATTGTTGCATAAATAAATATATATATATAATTTAGAGCCTGAATTGTACTGAATTAAGTTGATGATTCATATGAGAGCACAACTTATGCGTGTTGAAAGTTATATGGGTTAGGGCAAAATTTGTTCAATTAAATCTATTTTTGTTATTTGCTAATAGAAGAATTAATCAAACGGTTAATCATGAATTCGTAACCAGTCGAATAATGATAGCCGACGATAGCATTTTGATCCAAACATTAAAGGTCATAACTGGCCTTTACTTGATCATTAGCTAAGGGAAGGTGCTCTTATATAAGGAGAATAAATCTTGAGCAGAAGGAGGAGCGAAGCTATAACAAAAAGATCTTCATCCGCCTGCGTTCCTCCTTGCTCTTATTCTCTCTATCATGCCTCTCTTGCTCGATAGAATACCCATTATAGCATTCGGGTATCTCCCTGTTCGACGTGGCTACCAATGCTTGGTGTGAATCGTGGTTTGCCGTTGTATCTTAGGAAACAGACAACCCACAACAACCTCGAACACAGTTGGAGATGAAATAAATCTATTTTAAAGAAACTATGTTGAACACAAATCTCAACTTTTCAATTTTCGAGATTAGGAAACTTGGGAATCCTTTCCTGAGCACTTGAACTCCATGCCCGAGCACTTGGCACAAAAGTAACAATTGGTAGTCGGGCGACTTTTCTCCCAACTCAACATTTGACATTCCACTCAATAATCAAGCACACATATTCTCGATTCAAGTAGTTGGGTGACTCACACCTGACTTGGTACTCGGTGGCTCGACCACTCAGCATGGACCCAGAGGCACTCAACCTCCCCTCAAGAGTACTTGTCAACTTTTAGAATACTTAGTGACTCAATGGGTACTCGATTGACTCTGCTCTCAGAATATTCAGTGACTCGATAATTGGATTACTCGACTACCTCAGTGCTCACTCTATTGCTCTGCCTTCCAACTAAAATTCAAGAGCACTCGAACACTTAGACCTGTTAACGATTATTGTTCTGACTCGAGAAACATCCCTAAACTCTAAACCCTAAACATCATAGACAAATACTTTCTGCATGGAATTCGAAGCATGATATTCACGCTGCTCATCGAAATACCTTACTACTGCATCATGCCCCAAGAGGCACGCATTCACATCCATGAATCATACTCATGTTCAAAACAGCACCTACATCCACTCAAACCGAACCACTCCGTTACCTGAATGGTGTTGAACATTAACTTCTTATTTACATGATAAATTAATTTATAATGGTGCACTCGAAATAACTATCCAAGTTTCTATCCGATCAATTGGTTATAAAAATTAATTTTCAACCATTCATAATAAAATTGTGCCGCCAAGGAGTTAGATTCAATGATCAAATTCCTCAACCACAGAATTGATGCTATTTCAAAAGCCAATGACCCAGACTTACCATGTTCGCGGATTGCGATCACTGTCGAACTGTTGGATCACAAGCGAATTAAAAAATAAAATAAAATAGAAGGGTAAATTAGAATTAAATCTTAGTTTTTTTTTTAAAAAAAACTTTACTAAACCTTCAGAGTATTTTATAATTACCTAAAAATTAATAATAAACAACAAAGTGCAATCCCGTTGACAATGCGACAAAAGGAAAGGACTAAAAAACAATCTCTCTTCTTAACTAACTCGCTAAAAAAGAACCACTATAAATTACAATATACAACATGCAATGCAACAATATGGGTTGCATTGAAGAACAAGAAAACGGATAAAAATGTATGGACTGAAAGGGGCATAGGACTTCAGGGCATCTGAACTATCACTAACCAGCAACATACGCCTGAAGAACAAAGTGGAACTCAGGATGAACAACAAATTTTTGGCATTAGAATACAGCTACGATTCATCTACAGCTTCAGCCTGTTATATATCTACCGAAACTGGAGAATCTTGTATTGGTGAGTGAACTAGGTACTATTGTATATTGTTCCTTGCCTCCAAATGTACACTCTGATTGCTAGGCATATTTCTTCACATGCTTGTTTCTCTCTCTAGCAACAAACTGGGTCAAGAGTTGGATGCCACTGCCCATGAATCATTCAGTCACCACAAAGGCCAAAAGGAGGGGTTATCCTCAGGAGTGAGTCATCAAGAATTCTTTCTGGTTATCATCTAAGTGTTGTACCATGAATGGAAGATTTTGTTTCAGGAGCCTGTAAAGTTGTGGGAACAGATGGCCTTGTATCATCTTGTGTTTCATCAAGAAGACCCAGCACCTTCAGGGTTTGACTGCTCATAAAGTTAAATAACAAAAATAAAATCAGAATAGAAAGGAAAATGTAGCATGTCCTTTGTAACATATATACTATCATTCTCCATCAACCTGGGTTCATTTGTCGTAATTATTTGGTCAGTTACATGGTTTGAAATCACTAGATCACTCGTGATACTATGGTTTGAAATATTTGCACGTTCAACACATGTTAAAACATGTCAAAAATGAATTCAGTTATTTTTTATAATTAATCCCTCAACAATTTTAATTCACTTAAGTATCTAATTCCTATATTCTAATTTTTTAAATAAATAAGTTAAAGTTAAATGGAAGAAGATTAAAAGAGTGAAAATTATTTGAATTTGCCTTGACAAGCACTAAAGTAAAAAAAAAAATAAAATAAAACTCTTATTTAATTCATCAATCTAATTGATAGTATTATTTTTTTTAAAGTAAAAAATTATGTAAAATTCATTTGAATCTATCTTGGCACACTTTATCATATGTCAAATCATGTTGAGTATTGAGACAGAATATTTCTATTAGATTATGTTTCATTTGCCTATGTAATTGTTTTAATGGCTTTTAGAAGTGAAATTAAATTGAAGGAGAGTAAAGGAGTAGAATTTATCTAAATTTATTTTGAAAAAGCTTGATGCATGAGAAAGCATGATGAGTATCGGCATATAGTAAGGTGGCCGAAACCATAACAATCTGGATGGGACCAAAACCCCAAAAGGAGCAATATTTTAAACCATAATCTTAATAACATTAGGCTCTTGCATCTTCACAATGATTTATTGTATAGATTGAAATCATATTAATATATTTCTCTCATGTTATTCTTTATTTGAGCTACACTTAATTGCTACTATTTTAGCTTTTATAACTTCTAATAATCTTGTGCATCCATCTTAGGACTCTCATTGAAATATACATAAAATTACCTCATGTTTAATGGAGATTGGAAAGTAATATAGTGTAAAAGGCTGTCAAATGAGAGTTTGGATCAGTATTTAATCCTCTCTTGCAAGCAATAAAATAGGTCACTTTCATATCTTGAGCGCATTAAGGCTAAAAAACACAAGAATCATTTACAATATTATTTGAGATAAAAATAATCCAAAAACAAGCAATCAAGGTTAGTTTTAGATGCAACATTAACCTACGATGGAGAAAAATTAGGCCCTGTACACTGAATAAACATTTGTTTAGCCCAAAAAATCATGTTGACAGCAATAGCATTGAAAGCATCATTGTGGCCCCATGTTACGGCACTACTTTGTACTTATCTTCTAATTCTACCCTGCATTAAATGTTGTCTTTTCTGATGCATTTCTCTTTGTGTCTCTATGTGGCTGTAAAATTCTTTCTTGTTTGCAATAAACAGTAATTAGATTGGCAGATGGGCAATTTATGTATAGTGAAGGTTTCAATTTAAATCAAGAGTTTCAATCTTAGACCAGAAAAATACTATTTTGATATTGTATCATGTTGTGCTAATACAATTTCAGTATTCTTTTTCTTTTTAAATATGTGGAAATATTAATTAAAAATATTTTCATTAATATTTTCTGTAAATGTTCACTATTGAGTTTATATTATAGCTTTTATATTTCAGATGTTTATTGTTGAGTTCATATTTTGATATTACCTTGTAAGTTTGTAGCAACTATCAACAAGGTATAAATTCAAAATCTATATTATTATTATTATTATTACACATAATGAAAGTCTTAATCACTCATCACTTGAAGTTTTATTGTGGAGGCATTGAATTTGAGAACTTGCATTTCTAGAATGTTCAATCTTCGATTTCAACATCTTTAAATAAAGAGTTCTAAATTGTTAAAAATTTGGAGTTTTGGTGATTATGAGCATTGTGAATGTTACATTTATCTGCATCTCTTAACCTCAAATTATTGTTGAAATTTAATGTAATTTTTGTATTTCAAGAATATACAAAAGTGTCATCTAAATTTGTTTAAAAATGTAGAAAAAATATTCATATTGCATAAGTAAAGCACAAGTGGATGATGACTATGACTTATTGATATAATGTATATTATATATAATAATAATAATAATTTGTAGATGAATGAATGTTTATATGTTTTTGTTTATTTAAAAAAAAAACTTTTTTAAGTTATGTGTATCAGTATGTCTTGATTTACCATTGAGAGTTGGACTTGAACTTAAACTGACATCATTTGAATTGGAATTATACAAGGATAAGGCTATACATGCCCCCAATCATGATGCATTAGAGTTATAATAACAAGGCTATGAGTATGTTGAGCTTCAATCAGAATGAATCTCAGATTAACTCTCGTATATCTCTATAATTAGAATATTTTGTCAACCACCCTTATATCGACATTGATATTGACTCTTAGTAGTGCTAGTGTCATGATCATCATCTTGAGTTGCATATTTATAAGCTTACTCACATGTGTAAGGCTCAGGCATAGTCAAGGGAACATAAGTTTCACAATCACTAAATGTATTGTCACCATCATCATCTCCATCAATAGTTACAATTCTATCGAGATCACTATCACCATATCAAACTTCTTATCAAACTGCAGTTTCAAGAGGCAATGATATTTCATCACTCTCATCATAATCTTATTCATCAATTGCATTTAGTTGATTTTTAGTTAATCCTCAAAGCTTCATAATCATCTTCCTCACCAACATCTCTTGCAACTTGCATTTTTTAAATATGTTAGGCAAGGAATTGAGATGATTGTGGTGGATCTCTTCATCAACTAATGAATTCTCAACCTCGAATGCACTCCAATAATCCATCATTAGATCATTTTGACGAATCCAATAAAATATATAATGGGTCTACATCAGTGGTGTCTTGCTCTTCCTTCTCTTTTATTATGTCCGTTAGTTGAAGACGCATATTATAATGAACGTTGGTCATCTTCTTCAAACAACAATAAGAAAGATGATTTCTTCACACTTTTATATAAATGAGAAAGAAAGTTGACTAATTTCTTGCATAGCCACCTGAATATATCTTTCGAGAATTCATATTGCCAAATGAACATCTTTTGTCATTTAGTTGCCCCATCATCCAGTGATTATGTTGCAAGTGATTATACCAACATAATATTATAACTTAGTTGATGAATGTAGGTGTGATGCAGGAGGATTCGTTGGATCTATTTTATTATTTTTAGTAATGTTCAAGGTTTTTAGTAATTAGGGCATTTTTTTTATAATATTTGTCTTTTGTATTTTAGGATTTTGAGTCTGTTTAGGGATTTTAGAATTGCGAGTTTGTTAAGAATTTTTTTTTTCGGTAAGGATTTCTTTCTTTCTTTTTTAATTAGAATTTTAAATCTATATATACGTCTTGTTAGTTGATGTTTAAGAAAAAAAAAATTAGTTAAATAATATTTTCGGTAGTGCTGTTTATTTTTCTATTTTCTGGTATTTTTCCGAATCAACAGGTTTTAGAAGATTGATTTCGGCGTTCGCAGTCGAACCAACAGAATCAATATTGCCTGTAGGATAATCATCATGCCATCTGGAATTAGTCGGTATCAAAGCTCTTAGATGTCATGGATGGTCGTCGTGATCGTGATCATGACAGACAGATTCTAGTCGAGGAAGTCTCGCACCGTGATCGTAGCACCCAAGATGAGATACTTGAAGATCTACAAAGACAAGTTACAAAATTAACTTATATTTGAAACCTTGCACCGTTCTGATTTCACTTTTCCTTGCACCGTGGTCATCTGACGACGTGAGATCTTGAAGGTTACAAGCTCCCTTATTCTAATTCTGATTCCACTTTTCAAATCCCTATCACAATCGCAGAAGTTGTGGTCAAGAGGAACGGTATGGAGATATTGGATTTTCAGTTGATCTTCCCGAGTTTTCTGGTACGTTCAAGATGAGGAATTCATTAATTGGCTTAACAAAGTGGAAAGAATTTTTTATTATGAGGAAGTGCTTGATCATGTGAAAGTCTAATTGATTGTTATCAAACTCAAAGATCAAGCATCAGCATGGTGGGAGCAATTGCGACGCTCACGAGATAAACAAGGCAAAGTTAAAATCATTAATTGGGAGAAGATGAAGAAGAATATGAAGAGTCACTTTCTTCCTTTCGGTTGCACTCAATATTTGTCTCAACGACTTCATACATTAAGGCAAGATGCAAGATCAATCGATTATACGGAGGAATTTTACCAGTTGATTGAGGAAGACATGAAAGACAAGACTAAAGTGATTAACAAGCCGGTTTATGACAATGATGACGAAGAAGAAGACCTTGACGAAGAGGAGATAGACCTAGACGATGCACTGATCGAAGACCAGAAGCCCACTCTATTTGACGACAATCAACAATCTAGTTCTTCGATCGACAAAGCCTCAGTCCCCATCGTCTCTCCTTGCATCGATCCGACTCCTCAATTTATTCAATATCCAGATGGGACTATTACTCAATCTCCAACCTCTTCAATTACTAATGAAGCAGGAATTCCAGTTACGATGAGGGCTCGACCAAGACCACCTCTAGATCCATTATCTGCTGCTGAAATATTTGTTGCAGTGGCAACAGTTCGAGCTGCTGGAACAACTCCAGAGGTGAGAGATAGTATGCGGTTCATCGAAGCTGTACTGTTGGAACCAGAGAAAAATAATATTGTTGCACTGGCTGATGCATATTACTTCCCTCCTTTTCAATCTTCACGACTGCCATGAACTAAAGGCTCTCCTGTCATCTCCACAACTCGAGGTGGCCATCACAGAGGAAAAGTCATATCATCTGAAGTTGTTCCTGACGTCCAACCACCTATGGATGCTATGGAATATGCAGAATGTGGAGCTGCTGTAAAAAGCAATCCTTCATTCATAGAGGCAATGAGAAAGAGAGGGGTGGAGGATATGGATCTTGTAATGGTTGATGCTTAGAGTGTTGGTTGCTATAGCAATGCTGATGGTCATAGTCGAAGATTTGCAAAACCATTAATATTTTGCAGAACTGAGAGTGATTGTCCAATGGAGAATGGTTATGCACGTCCAGGTGAGGGCATTTATGTTCTTGTGGATATTCAAAATAATGTGATTATTGAATTTGAACACAGAAAAGTAGTCCCTCTACCTTCACTAGATCCTTTGAGGAACTATACTGCTGGAGAAACAACAGGAGGTGTTGATCGAAGTTATGTGAAGCCTATACATATTCTTCAGCCTGAAGGTCCAAGTTTTCACATTAGTGGTTATTTTGTGCAATGGCAGAAGTGAAATTTCCGGATTGGCTTCACCCTGATGGAGGGACTGGTGATACATTCTGTGGCATACATTGATGGTAGTCATGGAAGGAGACCTATAGCACACATATTAAGTTTTGTTGAGATGCTAGTGCCTCGTGGAGATCCTAATGAACCTCATTACCGAAAGAATGCATTTAATACCGGTGAAGGTGGCCTCAGAAAAAATGCACATTCTCTCAAAAAAGGATGTGACTGCTTGCTACATCAAATACTTTGATGCCCATTTTACAAACTATCTGGTAGTGCAGAAACTATTGAGAATGGTGTATGTTTGCATGAAGATCATGGAATCTTATGGAAGCATCAAGATTGGAGGACAGGCTTAGCAGAGGATGGTAAAATTGAGGCTGAAGTAAAATTGATTGGAATATTAAGTTTGGGAGCATTACAACCAGGTGAATCAAGAAAATATGGTACAACAATTGCTCCAGGACTATATGCACCAGTTCATCAGCATTTCCTTGTTGCTCGTATGGATATGGCTGTTGACTATAAAACAAATCAAGCCTTCAATCAGGTTGTTGAGGCTATGTGTGATATCAATCCTTCTTGTGCACGACATTGGATTGTACAGAACACTAGGACTGTGAATCAAACTGGTCAACCTACTAGTTATAAGCTTATGCTTGACCCCAATTGCCTTCCATTAGCTGGTCCAAAGGCAAAATTTTTTATAAGAGCTGCATCTCTAAAGCATAACCTTTGGGTTACCTCATATAATTGTATTCGTGAATTTTATGTAAAATATCTTAACATGCATATGGTGCCTCTTCATCAGGCGATGAATTTTTGTACATATGTATCTCACTTAGTGCATCAAAATCAATCAACAATAGCAGCTAATAGCAATACCCTCACATGTGCCGAGTTAATACAAGATGATTTTCCTCCTGGACTATCACCTGATACTGTTTTAGACTTGAGAACGAGTTTTTTTAACTCGGAACGACTGATGTAGGAGGATTCGTTGGATTTTTTTTATTATTTTAGTAAATTATTATTTTTAGTAATTTTCAAGATTTTTAGTAATTAGGGTTTTGGTAATATCTATCTTTTATATTTCAAGATTTTGATTCCATTTAGGGATTTTAGGATTGCGAATTTGTTAAGAATTTTTTCGTTCTATTAGGATTTCTTTCCTTTCTTTACAAGTTAGAATTTTGAATCTATATAAGCGTCTTGTTAGTTGATGTTTAAGAAAAAAAATTGATTTAATAATATTTTTGACAGTGTTGTTTATTTTTCTATTTCTTGATATTCTTCCGAATCAATAAGTTTTAGAAGATTAATTTTGACATTCGCGATCGAATCAACGGAATCAATATTGCCCGCAAGATAATCGTTATCTTATTCGGCGTCAAAGTGCCTCTAAATTTTCCTTTTAGCTTCATAAATTAAATAATAAACATTGTCCATTTGTAACTTCTTGTCCATGTTGGCTTTGTGTAGAAGAACATATAAGGACTTTATAGTCATAAAAATATATACAGTGTAGTACTAAAATCTAGCACATATATAATATTTTGTATCTCAATATCTATAGAGATGCTAGAGCACCGAGAGGCTTTCCAATCCTTAGAAGTGATCATGATCTTCAATCAAATTTTTTTCTAGGACAACTTTAGCAGAAGAAAGTGATTCACTTGCTACCAATCAAAGAATTTAAAGTGATCATGATCTTCAATCAAATTTTTTTCTAGGACAACTTTAGCATAAGAAAGTGATTCACTTGCTACCAATCAAAGAATTTACCCACTAAAAAATTTTCATTAATTAGTAAACTATGATAATGAAGGAACTTTATTAATGATTATCCTCTTTTCATTACCGTATTCACTATAGCGAGTTTACTCATATTTTTCTATCATCAAATCAATGCATTGTGTTGCATATGGAGTACAAAACAATGTTAGATGGTCTTGCTCCAATAACTCTCCAACCCTCTTAAAATTGACATCATTGTCTATAACAACCTACACAATATATTCTATACTTATTACTATCCATCAGGATGCATATACAATATGCATCATCTATTTCAGTATAATAGAAAATTGATAATGCTCATCTATGTAAGTCCTATCTAACACATTAGCATAATTCTATATAGGCTTTATTACATTTTGCATGATAGAAAATTTATATATGTTGTTCTCAAGTTTGTCTAGATACACAGATCTGAGGTTAAATACCAAGATTATACTTTTGAATGTTGAACACTATACTATATTATTGGATGAATTTTATGAAATTAATTCATAAGAACATTTGATTTTCTAAAATGAAGTTATCTAAAATTTCTAAAACATCCTAAAATTATTGAAGAGTTTAAGGATAATTTTAAAAATTATGTTGATGGTTTCAAGTTATCTTTTGAATATATATATATATATATATATATATATAAGTTCCCAACCTTTTAAAACTTATTTGAAACCTTTAAAATTAGAATTTTGGAATTATATGTTGTTGTTAAGAGTATCTTAAATTTACAATAATTCATGGATTAGAAAATCTAAATTATTTTGCAAATTAAAATTATTCAAAAAGTTTGAATATTTTTAGAATTTTAAAATTATTTTTTAATTATAAAAAAATTGAGATTGTTGTCTCAAAATTTTAAATTAATTTTAAGTTTGATAAATCATAGTTCAAATAAATTTGAATTAAACGAGAATGAATGTAAATAAGTTGTATTTAATAATTCTAACTTTAATTGATTAAGGTCTAATTCTTTCTAACACTAAATTAAACTTAACACAACAATGATAACAACAACTAAGCTTTGCCCCACTAGATGGAGTCGGCTATATAGATCGTTCTACGTCATTGGACTCTATTTTCTACTATATTATCATCTACATTTAAATAAGTTTTATTTTGTTTTGTTGTTGCTAATCAAATTTTTTTTGGTCTTCTCCTTCCTCGTTTGATGGATGTATTTGTTATAGTTTCACATCATCTAACTGGAGCATTTATTGATCGTTTAAGTACATATCTGTACCATCTTAAACGTATCTCTCGAAATTTTTCCTCAATAGATGCAACTATAATTTTTTCTATAATGCTCTCAATTTTTACCACACATCCATCTTAACATTCTCATCTCTACAACTCTCATCTTCTACTTATATGCTCGAGTCATAACCCAACATTCAACGTCATATAACATAGTAGGTTTAACCGTCGTTTTGTAAAACTTCCCTTTAAGTTTTAGAGATATTTTACGATCACATAAAATACTCGATGCTCTCCTCTATTTCAACTATCCAGTATGTAAGACATCTCTCTCAATCCTTTCATCGTCTTGCAAAAATGATCCTAAATAGTTAAAGCTCTTAATTTCAGACAACTTATCATCTCCTATCTTAATAATTGTTTTGTTACGTCTACAATTACTAAACTTAAACTCCATATATTTTGTCTTTATTCTACTAAACCTAAAACATTTCACTTCTAGTGTTTCCCGCCAAGATTTTAGTTTAATATTTACTCCTCCATATGTCTCATTTATCAAAACAATATCATATGCAAACAACATACATCATGGTACTGTATCTTGAATGTGTTCAGTAAGTTCGTTTATAATTAGTGTAAAAAAAATAAAGACTTAAAGTTGATCCTTGATATAACCGTATCTTTATTAGAAATGTTTCAATTAATCCGTTTGAAGTCTTCACTCTGGTGGCTAAATCCTCATACATATCCTTAATTAGTTCAATATATATTATGTTAACACCTCTCTTTTCTAGAATTTTCCATATAATTTCTATTGGAACTCTATCATAAGTTTTTTCTAAGTCAACGAATATCATGTGTAGATCTTGGTTTTACTCCCGATATTTTATAATTAATTGTCTGAGAAGATGTATAAC
Organism: Curcuma longa; assembly: GCF_044706935.1. NCBI lineage: Eukaryota > Viridiplantae > Streptophyta > Magnoliopsida > Zingiberales > Zingiberaceae > Curcuma > Curcuma longa. The sequence continues at coordinate 8,836,218 of NC_133877.1, read as the reverse complement.
TTTTATTGTCGACCTTTTAAGTATGAATTCAAATTGCTTTCGGTCACCATGGTCTTCTTAATCTCTTTTCTATTACTCTTTCCCAAAGTTTCATAGTATGACTCATTAGTTTAACACCCCTATAGTTTGTACAATTTTGTACGTGTCCCTTATTCTTATATAAAGAAACTAGAGTACTTACCTTCCATTGATCAGATTTTTTTTTTTCAATATCATGTTACATAAGTTTATAAGTCATTCAAAACCTTGTTTCCCTAAACACTTCCATACCTCTATGGAAATATTATCTGGTCCATCGACTTTCCCATTTTACATCCCATTTAAAGCTTATTTTACTTCTGAAGATTGAATTCTATGATAAAAATTTAAGTTTTTATACTCATTTAACCTACTTAAATTACCTAAGCTAAGTTAATCACCTAAACCTTTATTAAAAGTTGATAAAAATAACTTTTCCACTGCTCTTTTATTTCACCATCATTTACTAGTACTCTATTGCATTCATCTTTAATACATCTTATTTGAATAAGATCTTTTGTCTCTCTCACTTTAACTATTGTATAAATGTTTCTTTCCTCTTTTTTATCCAAATTTCGATATAACTATTTAAAAATTTTATTCTTAGCTTTATTCACTGCTTTCTTAACCTCTCTCTTGGTTATTGTATATTTTTTTAAGTTTTTTTTCGTTATTACAAATATATAATTTATTATAAGTTGTTCGTTTTTCCTTCACTTTCTCCTGTACTTTCTTATTCCACCACCAAGATTCCTTACTTGATGGTGCATGCCCCTTTGACTCACCGAATACACTCTTTACTACTATTTTCAACTTTGATATCATCTTATCCTATGTCGTATTAGAATCACCGTATATTTCATCTAATACTTGTACTCCTACCTTCTCCTTAAATATGTTTTGCTTCCAATCCTTTAACTTCCACCACTTAATTCTAGTAGTCGTATATATTTTTCTTTTATTAATACTATGTTTGAGATGTATATTCAACACTACTAACCTATATTGGATAGTTAAGCTTTCTCCAAGGATGACCTTGTAATCTTTACAAATCTTTCTCTCTTCCTAACCATAAGAAAATCAATTTGCGATTTATTATTCCCACTTTTAAACGTGATCAATTGTTTTTCTCTTTTCTTAAAAAATCTATTAGCTAGAATAAAGTCATATGCAATCGCAAAATCCAATATTATTTTTTTTTTCATTTCTTGTTCAAAACCCATAACCCCCATGCACCCTCTCATTTTTCTTATGTTTTACTCCGACATACCCATTTATATTGTTTCCTAATAAAATCATTTCATTTGATGGAACATTTGATAATACTTCATCAAGGTCATTCCAAAATTTTGATTGGTATCTTCATCTAATTTTGCTTATGGTGCATATATACTAATTACACTCATAGTTTCTTTCTCTACTACTATCTTGAGAGTTATAATTCTATCCCCTTTTTAACTACTCTTACAACCTCATCCTTTAACGAATTATCTACCCACTCCATTTCTTGTTTTATTCTTTCCTGTGTATCATAATTTAAAACTCGAGTTCTCTATCATCTTTGTTTTCTTGCCTATTCATTTTGTCTTTTGTAAACACAAAATACTAATTCTTTTCTTAATCATCGTATCTACTACCTCCATTGCTTTACTAGTGAGAGTTCCTATGTTCTATGTTCCAAATCTTAGACTATTAGTTTTTCTATAATATTTGTTCTTAACCAACCTATGGTATGAGAACTTTGGTCTATTTACAGTCGGACCCTACAATACGTTCTTTTTAGGGAACAATCTATCATTAGCACAATAGTTTAATAGATCCATTTATTATGTATTTGCTTTAGTTTAACACTGACTGGCAACCTAACACAATCCTCCTTTATCTAGGCTTGAGACCGGCCATGACAAGGTTAATTCGTCATGAGCAGAATTCTAAATTAGACTTAATCTCACTTTAATATATACAACTTTCTCTTGTCACTCATGGGCTCATCATGTAGTAAATAAATAAATAATAATAACAATAAATAAATAAAATTACACACCACTGATATATTAATTAATTATATCAATTTAATTAATTAATTAATAATATATAACACTGATATATATATAAGAATTACAATTATATAACAATTATTAACTGATATTACTATTATATTATTATTAATTGATATATATATAACCTTTATAGTAGTCAAAACAATATTATAAGTAAAACTATTATAATATAACAAAAGTTGTTATAATTATAATTAATGTACATATATATACATATATAAATTTACCTAAAACAGGTATTAAATAATAATGCTAGATTCCCCCTTTCTCATTCTTGCAATTGCTCATTTTCTCCCCTCTGGCTACGGTTCTAATTCAACCGATGACTACCTCCTCCAAGGCTCCGACTAACACTCTATCCTTTAATCACATCTCCCACCCTCAATAAAACCCAGTACTTACGCATATTGTTGCTCTGAAGCCAAAGGATCAAACACCAACCATTGCTACTTGTAGCAAATTGTTGAGCCTCTTAGCACAACAACTGACCATGAGAATCCTATGCCTTTTCTAGCCAGTTGGCCCCCACTTGTATGATTGACACAAAGAATTGAGTGATTCAATGTAGTATTCCGTGTCGGCTACAAACACATGAGAAAACCAGTAGTCGACCATGGGAATCCCATGCAATATGATCAACACAAGTTTGCTGGTGGGATTTGGTATTGGTCCCGTATTGAAACGATAAGGCAGCATGGGTCTACACTGAACGTCATGGTATTTGTTTTATCTTTTGCAAAATGTAAGCATATTAAAAACTCAAAGGGATCTTTGTGAAACATATCAACCTAGAGATGCTAAATATGGATTCTTTTAGCTAATGTTTAGATTGTAGACTTTTAATTTCCATTGCATGTATTGTGTGTCCATCTCTTCAATTCTAATAGACAAGCGATGAAATTTGTGTAAAAATAAAACTCCACCCAGTTGGATTTCAAAGGAATCTCAACTTTGATGTTGGTTCTATATTTAATAAAACTCCACCCAGTCAATATTGTTTTTTTAAATGAGAATTCGTTTTAAAAATATTAGTTTGCATATAGATTTTTTTTAATGTAACCTCTTATATTATAATGGACTAAAATTATTTGTGAAAAAATATTGTAGTTATAAAACTATTATCTTGTTCCTAGTAAAGCATGTCAAAATCTTCTGAGATGCCCGTTGTATAATGAAATTTATTTCTTATTTATCTATTAATAAAGGATTTTTGATTTTGTCAAACAAAAATTTGACAAGCTTAGTCATACAAAAAATATCAGAATAGATTTTTAGCATATTACTAAATATAATTTGATTTATGTCCAAGAATAATTTTGCCAAAAGCAATTAAGCATCCTAGGAACATGAATTTACATACCTAAGGATCCCTAAGTGCGCACTTATAAGAATAGCACAGCTAGCATCTTAGTCATGATAATTGATAAGCAGATGTGCAAAGAATTCCTTTCCCAACTATGTAGATGCTCTAAGTTATCGTAGATGTTCAGCTATTTAAAATTGGATTCATTAAAAGTTTGACTATCAAAGTGCGCATACTGAGAATTTGCAATGAAAATCTATATCACAATGATAACACAGTACAAACTTTGATGAGAAATCATAAGAACTTAAGAAATGTAAATACCTCGGCAATGAGGTCCTCATGTTTGGTTGATTGGCGTATGCAGAAAGTGGAGTTCGTAATTGAGGATGCCGAATTAAAGCACTCTCAAGGTGGGGTGATGGCAACTGTTAGAAGTAATTTGAAATAAGCAAAATACTAAAAGGAAATAAGGATATAATTTGAATGGGGAATTAATAGACCTGAAGTAGAACATTAAAAGAACGTGGTTGTGTCTGTGCAGCACATTTCAGAAACCCCACCCATAATTTTGGCATCTTCCATATCTGCATGAAAAAAAAAGAAAGAACGGAATGTTGTATGTAGGCTTTGGTTAATCAATCGACAAATCATTAACAAAACAAACCATGAAAATTCTGTTATGGGTGACAGGGTAGAAGCCACCAAGAGAGTAGTTAAAGCAAAATAATATCTATAAGAATGCGCTAGGATGTCTGTTATAAGGAATGGAGACATCGTAGTTTAATGCCACGTGGATATTGTGGGCTAATAAACAAGGTCTACAAGCGTCAATAAGTGAGCTATTATTAACTCAGGCTTGAGCTTGTGGTGAAATTACCAAACTAATATTATAGTTCCCTCATCTATGCAGATCATAACAACTTGTTATATAATTTTAATATAACAATTGTACCCTGCAAGTTATTGTACATGTAGAACTGGATTCCATGGTGGTACCAAAGCTTGTCATCCTTGGATTTGATGACTTCAATGAGGACATTGTTAATGCTAAATAAAGTAATTATTTAAAATTTTATTGCAATAAAAAACACTAGGTCTCAATTTAGAGATTTATGGCTCGATCAACCACATGGGGGCTAAAATGCCTCAATCCCTTTTGAGTTCTCCAATAATATTTAATGTTTGTGAAATCTAATTGCCATCAAGTAGAATCAATTCCAAAACTCAATGTAATTCTTTTAATGCGCAAACATATCTTAGAAGTATTTGGGTAAAAACATATTTCAATATTAATGCATCTGCAATTGAGTACTTGAGCAGTTAGTTTGTGAAGTAATATAACTACATATAAGTTTTAGGGAAGAAATCAAAAGGGCATCCCTTACTTTTGTTATCGTAAAAAGTGCATCTTATTTTGAAAAAAAAAATATCAAAAAGGTGTCCCATCCTCTTGTTCATCCTAAAACTATACCTATTTTAGTTATTGTAGCCAAGGTTTAAAATTTCGAGCCATATCGAGGTTTGAATGCGAGACCAAAACGATTTGATGCCGCATCATGCCGATACAATTTCGAAACTTTTTTCATTTTTAAATAGCGTATATAGTAATTAAAAATTATTTTTATTAATATTTGATTATTATAAATACTCACTATTGATTTTATTTAAGGTGTTTATTGCTGAGTTTATATTTCGATATTTTCTCATAAAATATTTGATATCTATTAAATTTTGCAACAAATATAAGAAGGTATAAATTCATAATTATATTTTTATTATTATTGCACATAATAAAAGTCTTAATCATTTGAATTTTTATTACAAAGAGATTGAGTCTAAGAACTTTTTTTTAATCCTGGAGGTTAGCTTCCGCCGGCCACCAAGACAAATCCGGAGGTACGAACAACACGTCGCTCCACAGTTAGCGTCATGGGGGTGTCTTCCCATTAGAGGAAATTAATCCACAATATGTCACAGCTAAAAATCGACCCATGAGTGTCTAGTTAACTGTAGAACCTCATTGCCATTACACCATAGCTTGAGGGGCGATTGAGTTTGAGAACTTGTATGTTATGAAGATGGGTCTTCAATTTCAAATTGTGATATTGATGATTATGAATATTGCTTATATTATATTTATATAGATGTATCAAATTCCCACAATTTTAATTATTCTTGTATTTTAATGTATTTTTTTGTACTTCAAAATTATTTAAAATTGTCAATTTGGTTTACGAATGTTGATAATATAGAATTGTATATTATCCAATAAAGAGAAAATAGTAGAATGGTTTTGACTTATTAATAAAATGTATATTGTATTTATATATATAGTAATTATTAGATAAATATGTGTTTACTATGTGTATAAAAAAAGATTGTCCGGTGCATAAAACTCTCGTCAATATGGGGTCCCAAGAAAGGTTATATTGTATGCAACCTTATCCTGCATTGCAAGAGGATGTTTCTGCTAGAAATAATGATCACTAGGTCATACGACAACTTTATCATTCCGCCAAGGCTCCCCCTCATGTATGTACTATGTATATTTTTATTTAAAAATATTTTTTATATTGATTTTATATAAGTTTTTAACTATTGAACAACTTAAAATTGTTACACAAAAATAAATAAACATATTTTTCTTTAAAGAAAATTAATATATCATTAACTCAAATTAAAATTGATACATCATAACACGTTAACTTGCTAATATCAAAAGGAGTGTCATGAATCCGATGTAAACATTGGTTCTTGCAACATCCCAATTAGATCAACCCATAGTTCTCTAACACCCAAATTAAATAATTATATCATGATATGCAATATTAATATTGATTTCTCTATATGTCCATCAGCATGTCTCAATTTACCAGTGGAAGTTGAACTTGAATTGACATCACTAGAATCAAAATGGGTACAAACACAAGATAAGGATAAACATACATCCTTGAGTTATAATATGATGGATCACCATATGATGCATCAAAGTTATAATAAGAAGACTGAGAGTATGATGAACTACAATCAGAATTAATCTCAGTTAAACTCACTTGCATAACTCGAAAGTCATGACTTCCCTTTGTCTCTCACTCTTATATCAACGTTGATATTGACTCCCAATAGTTTTAGCTCCATGATCATCATCTTGGATTTCATGTGTAACCTTACTCATATATCCAAGGTTTTGATGTTGGAGTCGGGGGAATATAAGTTTCACAACCACCAAGTGCATCATCACTGCTATCACTTCTATAAGTACTTGCATTGCAATCGATATCACTATTATCACTTCGAACTTCTCATCGAACTGCAGCGTAGTGATGTTTCATCACTATCATCGTGCTCTTGCTCATCAATTGCATCACATGGATTTTTACCAATTTTTAATTGACTTCTTCCCTTAAAAGCAAGAATTTTGTCTTTTCCTTTCTCTCTTTAGTAAATATTGCAAGAGTGATGCCTTTGCCTTTATTTATGAACTTTGGTTGGATTTGGGCTTGGGGTTGGGATGTTTATGAATGTCTAGGTCGAGATCCAAAAAATCAAAATTCTTAGTCAAAAGCTTCATCATCATTTTCCATTTAGCTTGTACTTTTTCAATCCACTAGGTACGAAAGTGAGATGGTAGTGGTGCATCTCCCGCTTCATCAAGTAATGAATTCTCAATATCAAATGGGTTTACATCACCCTTCTATTATTGCTCTTAGTTGAAGATGCATATTATAATAAACGTAGACCATCTTCTCCAAGCGATTTTGAATTTTTGTAGGAATGAGAGAGAAAGTTGATTAATTTCTTTCGCAACCACTTGAAGACGTCTATGAGAGAATTTGTACTGCAATCTTTTTCAAATTTGAGACTAATCCTCTATATTATAACCACCACTCAGTTGTAAGATAAATAAAAATAAAATTAAAATAATATTTATATTTGTTGATAATAATTAGTAATACTTTGTTATATTTACTTGCATCATTTTATATCTACACGGAGGATTGCCAAAAGAACAATATTTCTCTCAAAATAATCGACTTTCATTAATAGTCTTAGCAGTTAATTTTCTATTTGTTTGTAGTCATGATATTACATTTATGAGGATCACTAACAAATTGTCATTTGTAGCAAGACGATAACGGTATTGATATGTCAGATTAAAATAATATCCTAAAATAATTCAACATATATAATTATTAATAGCAATATTAAAAATTCTTTATTATTTAAAAAAATATGCACTATAAAATGAATATGTGTTTCCATTTTGTTGTCCCATCTTGATTATATCAATATAATGTTGATACTTTGTTAATGATCGTAGATGTCTCTTAATTTCCTCTTTTACTCCATGAATTAGGTGGAAAACATTGTCTATTTATGGTTTCTTGTACATATCGACTTTACGTAGAACGACATACAAGGGCTTTACTATGTAAAAATATCTACAGATTTAATAATTTTTTGCACCTCTCTACCTTCGATTGTGCTAGAGTATCGAGAGGCTTCCCAATCCTCAAAAATGAATATGACCTTCAATCCAACTTTTTTCTAAACCTAGTTTAATGGGAGAAAGTGAGTCATAAACCTAGTTGCTCTTAGTAAAAATTCTCCCCATTAATAAATTTCCTATTTAATCCATGAACCCAATGATGATTATAAAGAAATTTTGTTAACGATTGATCTCTTTCCACTACCTTCTTCACTATATCAAATTTATCGATATCCTTCATCATCAAATTGATACAATGTGCTACGTATGGTGTCCAAAATAATATTTAACACTCTTGCTTCAATAACTCTCCATCCTTCTTGAAGTTAGTACCATTATCTGTAATCACCTACATTATTATTCTACACTTATCTCTTGAACTATACTATCTATCAAACAATATATATAAGATGCATCATGATATTCTACAATTGCATCAACAAATTTATAAAATATCTTTATATTACAGTATAATAATATTCATCTGTGTAGATCCTGTCTAGCTATCACACAACAATGTAACCACGTAAAAGCCTCATTGCTTCTTGCATGAAGGATCCAAGTCTTGGTCCTCTACACTTGTTTGTCTAAATACGGACCAACAATTTCATATGTGATCAGAGGTTGAATACCAAGACTAAATATTTGGATGTTAGATGTCATGCTGCGGTAATATGTATTGTTTGTTGCATTGGAAGGAATTCAATTGTGATAAAACAAAATTAACAATAGTTTGACCGATTGATTTCTTCTTCTCCCTCGTATAGACATCATCAATCCTAGTGTATTAGTTAGTTTGGCCTGGGAATATTTGCGGATTAATATCAGCAATATCAACTACACGCCTTCATCCCATAGAAGGAAAGAAATGATCAATATCACCTTGTGTTAAAGTAACATAATCACTTACACTCCTCCCCAATGTTGTAGTAATTGAATCACTTCCACTAGCGCTAACTATATTACCACTATATCACATATATTGCTCATATTCATATTGAGTTTGAGAGTCACTAAGAGCTACTAAAAGTTCTTCATTTAGACCTTCACCACGACCTTCAAATTCATCATAGATTAGTTCTCCAGAGGCCTGCCTATCCAAAATTTCATGTTGTTGTTTATACTTTAATTCTTTTTTACCGTCAAGTTCCTTTTTCATTGCACGACGAATTTCTTAAAAAACTTTTGGACATTTAAAAACATCCGGATATCCATCAACAAGATATTGTTTTAGGCATGTGACCCCATCGTCACATCCAATCATATCGTAATGCAAACATTGCCTTATTTTGTACTCAAATTTCCACAATGAGTACTAAAATTTTCTTATTTTGTACTCAAATTTCACTTGCTCTTGACATAACCCAAACTAGTGAAATAAAAATGGTTAGTAAAATCTTGACATTGTTTCCACCATGGTTACTAGACCATACATATGTGAGGCCGCATCAAGAGTAAAATAATACAAAGTAGTGGAAAAATAATGGTGAGTTCACTCTTGACATGTTTTCCTATATGGTTACTAAACCATGTACATGTGAGGTTGCCTCATGGTCATCATGGTGGGGGTGTCATCTCAACTATACTCAAATTTCTTAAAATCATACTGGATCTCACTCGATTTATACTGTAATTTTCACAATGAGTATTGAAATTTCCTTATTTTGTACTCAAATTTCACTTGCTCTTGGCATTCCCTTCGTGGTGAAATAATAATAGTAAACTCACTCTTGACATGTTTTTCTACATGGTTACCAAACCATATGTATGTGAGGTTGTCTCATGGTCATCATGTTGAAGGTCTCATCTGAACACTATACTCAAATCTTCTAAAATCATACTGGATCTCACTCGATTGATACTGTAATTTTCATAATGAGTATTGAAATTTCCTTATTTTGTACTCAAATTTCACTTGCTCTTGGCATAGCCCAAACTAGTTAAATAAAAATGGTTAGTAAACTTTTGACATGATTTCCACCATGGTTACTAGATCATACATATGTGAGGTCGCATCAAGAGTAAAATAATTCAAAGTTGTGGAAAAGTAATAGTGAGCTCACTCTTGACATGTTTTCCTATATGGTTACTAAACCATGTACATGTGAGATTGCCTCATGGTCATCATGGTGGGGGTGTCATCTCAACTATACTCAAATTTCTTAAAATCGTACTGGATCTTACTCGATTTATACTGTAATTTCCACAATGAGTACTGAAATTTCCTTATTTTGTACTCAAATTTCACTTGCTCTTGGCATAACTTAAACTAATGAAATAAAAATGGTTAGTAAACTCTTGACATGGTTTCCACCATGATTACTAGACCATATATATGTGAGGTCGCATCAAGAGTAAAATAATACAAAGTAGTAAAAAAGTAATTGTGAGCTCACTCTTGACATGTTTTCCTATATGGTTACTAAATCATGTACATGTGAGGTTGCCTCATGGTCATCATGGTGGAGGTGTCATCTCAACTATACTCAAATTTCTTAAAATCGTACTGAATCTCACTCGATTTATACTGTAATTTCCACAATGAGTACTGAAATTTCCTTATTTTATACTCAAATTTCACAGAACTCAAAATCCAATCGACTATCTTGAGCATTTTTCGCCACAGAACCAACTCCAGTTGACTGAGATTAAATCTCAGTCGACTTACCTCGAACAGTGACGAATCTGACTCGACTGGGATCATATTCCAGTCGTTTGCGTGTTTTTCCTTTGAATGCACGAAAATCTCACCTCAGTTGACTGATATTTATTCCCAGTCGACTGAACACGAATAGAGACAATTTGGACTCGACTGGAGACCCTCCTCAGTCGACTGCGTGTTTTTCCTTTGAATGCGCGAAAACCTCACCGTAGTCGACTGAGATTTATTCCCAATCGACTGACCACGAACAGAAACAATTTGGACTCGACTGGAGACGCTCCTCAGTCGACTGCGTATTTTTCCTTTGCATTCGCGATAACCTCACATCAGTCGACTGAGATTTATTCCCAGTCGACTGACCACGAACAGAAGCAATTTGGACTCGACTGGAGACCCTCCTTAGTCGACTGCGGTCATTTTATCGTGTTGTTAAACCCAAATCGCAAATCGCGATCGAACTCTAACCACGCAGTCGACTAGGGTTATTTCTCTTCCTCCGGTGATTCCTTCTCTTCCGACAGTGATTCCTTCTCTTCCGCCGAACTCTAAAATCGTGGCCGAACTCTAACCACACAGTCGTCGGGAAGAAGAAGAAAGTCGGACAATTGATGTCACCGGGAAGCCTTAGCTCGCGAACAGTTGGGGAGAAGAAGAGAGGAGGCTCTGCGCGCGTGGTGAGCAAAGGGGGAGAAGAGGAGAGAGGGAAAGGGTAAGTTTGTAAAATCATGTATTGAGGAGTTGAAACTAAAGATTGGGGAGATTGGGGAGTGCATGTAAAGAAATTCATGGGTGGGGACTGACCACAAAGATAAGTTTTCCATTGGGTATTTTTAAGCAAGTTCCCATTGGAATAACGGTATTTTTGAGATGGAGAATAAGGATATTTTCGTGATGGAAAATAGAATGGATCCCTTTTGATATTTTTTTTTTCAAAATAGTGTTCTTTTGAAGATAATGAAATTAAAGGGCGCCCTTTCGATTTTTGTCCTAAGTTTTATACAAATTAATTTACAAAATTGGATTAGATAATCTATTATCAGAAACAAATTTTTATCAATATTACATATAACACAATCTTACAAACAAGTCTATAAACCAATCCTAAATTAACTTTATTTGCAATTAATTGGCATATTTACAGTCAACTAGCAAGATAGGCCCCTCTAAATGGATTGTCTTAATTATAAACCCAAGCTTAACTCTACTGAGCTAAATAAAAGCTTAAGGTTTACAACCATTTTAATATGAAGCCTGAATCAATGTCTGAGCTCAATTGGTAATGAACACTGCTCTAGTTCAATTGTGCATAATAAGCAAGGCTTGAATGCAATTGAGCTTGGCTAGATACTACTCTTTTACAGCCTAAACAGGAACAGCCTGCTCTACCCTAAATCTTCAGAGTTATATTTTTGATGTTAGTATATCTTCGCTAAACAATATGTTGATCATGAGACAAACAATGGAAATTGCAATGAAAAAAACCAAATAAGTGAACAATCATGTACTTCAGACATTACAAGCACAAAGTACAAAACACAAAAAATATATATATATCGACGTGATAAGAAAAGAATAAGTCGGTGTTTACCTTGAATTGGAAATGCATTTATATGATCATGTACTTAAGTTAAAGTGTAGAGGAACTGAAGCAAGTTTTAAATTTAGATCAATTTGAGGACAAACAAGCCGATCCCACCTAGTGGAATAAGACTTGTTTGTTATTTGTTGAGGGCAAACAAGGGTGCGGGTGCTTGAGGGGAGAAAAAGTTTTATCACAAAATGGAAAAACTAAATAGCTAAAAACATCACAGCTTAATCCACTATAGGGAAACAGTGGTTTCAAAATTTGCAACTGTCAGAGACAACAATTTGTGTCCAGTATGAGCATCATTGCTAGTAATGATTATACTACACATACCAGGACAAGATCAAACCAGTAGGATGGATTTTGTTCACTTATTGATACATCAATGCAGAGAAATTAGAAGAAATATTAGTAAATAAAAGGAGCATAACAAATAAGTAATTCCTTCCAAGAAATTAGAACAATTAAAATATTTAAATAATCTCTTTAATTCAGCCTAAATATATATTTCCAAAATAATGATTTCAGATATGGTAAACTAACCTCATTGTATCAGTAAACAAGATTAGGATCAGCAAAATTACAAGAGCACCTTACTCCATATGTTTACTACTTGCGATATTTTACACCACAGTATATTTTTAGTATAAAATTGCTTCTTATCATTCATTATATCCTCATCTAAGAGGAAAATTTTCCAGACGGTGCACCTTCACCATTGCACATAGATTGTTAAGGAGTTAGATATAAGTGAACATATGCAGGGTTAAGGGATTATCTGTAATATCATCTATTCGACAAATAATATATAAGGTAGAAAGCGTTATCTAGAGTTCCTAAGGAATATCTAGAGTTCCTATGGAAATCAATTTTTCCCTCAAATTGGTATAGTAAATGACTCTCTCTTGCTTAACTACTCTTCTCGCATTCATAAGCACTCTACCCAGTTGCCAAATTGGCCACTGCAGATTCATTCTCAATCGCATGGATCCATCCATGTACCTTCATGCTACTTTGCGTACAAGGATACCTCAGCTAACACAACCACATCTCTTTACAGACACAAGCTCTTCTCTCCATGTGTCACAACTTAGTCAAGATAATCTCCTTCTGGACAACATCATTTGTACATTTCATCTCGTCCACCCCACGACATCCCTTTGTGTTCCTTTGCCTGCATGCACACACCCTTAGTTTTTTATTTTGCATGCCTCAGTGCGTCACTATAGCACCTTGTTGTTCAACTGCTCCTGACCGTGATCAAACAGCCTGCTTGATTCTCACATGTGTGTCCTTCCATACAACAATTTTGCCTCTCTCGCTGACATAATTTGTCCTGCATACTCTACCCTAAGGATAGTTGGGTTAGATTTATGAAACCAATACTGAGCCCAATTTGAGCTCTATTGGGACAAATATAAGCCTAATTTCTAGCACATTGTTTCCCTGCCATTATGTGCATCATCACCATCAATTGTGCCCTTACATGTGCATCATTTTTGTGTATCATTATTTCTAGTTGACTATGCAATGCCATCTATGTGCATCATTCTATAGATCTTAAATCAGATTAGTTCTTTGTGTGCATCATTCTGCAGAAATCTCAAGTTGGAGCAATCCTTTGCATAGGTTTCAAGTAGGATAAGTTGTCTCTCTGAGTGTCATTCTGCAGACATCTCAGGCTAGATCTATCCTCTCGCCACCTGTCGTTCCATGGAAATGTTCATTGAGTATATATGTAATAAATTGGTCTCTACAATATATTCGAACGAGATTAGGAGGGAATCTTAGAAAGTTAGATATCAATTTGTAGGGTTCTTAAAAAGGTAGAGATACTAATATATTTCCTATTCATCAATAATACATAAAAGCGGAGAGGCTACTTGGTTCCTTATAAAGTGGAACCCTAATTTTTTCCTCAATATAAATTTTTCTTAAAATAAAGACTTATGGACCAATTAAAGATTTAATTATATGTTAATGATTTTCTATCCTCGTAAGTATTTATTTTATTAATTTAACGTTGACTGCATATTATCTTTGCATACATATGTATTATGTAGTGAGTCCACATACCATCACATATTTTAAAAGTTTGCTTACTTATAAAACAACGGGAAACAGAACATACAAAAGAAGAATATATCATACATCTTCAATGGTGAAACAAAACAATGTAATACCTGCTTCATCACTAGCTTTGAAAGAATACTCATAACAAAATCAACCTGCATGTGGAGCAAAACATCAAGCCTTGAGATCATGCATTTCACATTCACAATCAATTAATTGAGAAATTCACTTCCAGGGTATAGAGGAGAAGAGAAGAAAAGCGCTGCAAAAAGAAGAATCAAGGAGAGATGAGAAAGAAGAGGGCATCCAGGACATAATTAACCCAATTTAGTGTAACATAATATAAAATTATACTGACAATTGCAGAATTACTATTATTCACAAGATAACACACCACAAATACCACTAAGAATGCATAAGCAAAAAAACAAAAGGTAATCCTGCATCTCGAGTACATATATAATACATGTTCAATAATGAATATGAACCATATTTGCAAGTGTCCACAAGTATGGAACAAAGAAGGTTAGGGATTCTCTAAATTGAAATTGGATTGTTTAAATTTGGTCAGTCAAGGAGATAGCAAAGACAAACAATTTTCTCCACAATATAAGGTGGACTAGTAGCTCGAAGCTTAAATCTCATAAATGGTGCATTAAGATATTCAAGATGCTTTTAAACAACAATATAATCACCCATGTCTTAGCCTTTCATTTCGTTTTGAAAAGTAGGAGGCAGTTTATAATGTTCAATTGTTCATCATAAGTGGACATTATTAATTCGTGCAAAGTTTTCAAGTGATTCGGATAGGTGACAATGGATGTGGAAGTGATTATTCACAATATTAGAAATGCATAGTGTTTTGACCATTAGGACCAATATTCTCGCCTTGGTTGGTACTATTTATATCCAAGTTTTAGAATCTCGAGTCATGCAAGAGTTTCAATCTCTAACCAGAATGGTATAATTTTGTTATCGTATCGTGATGTATTGAAGTTTCAATCTCTGACTGGACCAATACGGTTTCGGTACCATATCATGTGCTTGTACAATCTCGATACTTATTTAATTGAATTATTAACAATAACATAATTATAATTTTCTATTCTGTGTTGTTAATTAATATTTGTTTTTCTCTTTACATTTGTTGATTAATTTGATCACCTTAGTCTTTAGAGTTAAAAATGTTTGCAACCAATTAAGTTTTAATTTTTAACTTTAATCATTTGTAATTTTTATACTTCTTTTCTTTGCAAATAGACATTGCATTAAACAAGAAAATGATAATTTCCTTGCTGCTCAATAAATTGAAGCATATTTTACTTTCAAATTCTACAACATAGGATTTCATTGTTAAGAATGTAATTTTATTTGAAATGAATATATTTCTTTGGGTTTCTATGAGTTTTTGTAATTGTTTTTGGAATTTATTCATGAGCATTGATAAAAAAAATTGAGTATTAAATATCCTTTCAATTTTTCTTTATAAAATCTAAATAAAACTCGAAGATGTAATATAGTGAAAAATAATTCAAAATTTTGTTATTAGGTTTTAATTTAAAATTTGTTTTGGTCAAACCTTTGAGTTATGGCCACAAATACATAGCAATACTAATGAGTAAAACAACAAAAGATAAATTAATAATTACCAGAGATGGAAAAGCATCAATTGCTTGAATAACAGTTCTCATGAAAAGAAGAGGGAGGGGCACTTGCTCAACCTGAGTCAGGATATTTGATTAGCACAGTCTATGAAACCAACCTAAAATAATGACACATTATTCCTGCATACCAAATGGTTCAATGATTTTGCTAGAACATGCTGAGTGAAAACTATTCGCTGCTCGAAACATGCTGTGCAAGCATCCGTTATCTGAAGACAAAAAAGTATCCAATCAAAAAATAAATTTAATCTCAATAAGCAATATTATAGAATAATATATGAAAAGAGAGATGACTTGACTGGCCTTCTTAAGCGCAACACCATCTCTCTGAGGGTCAATATTATGAATTGCAATCAATACTTCGGCAGGGGTTAATGCAGGACCAGTATGTGCAGATCCCTAAGAATTCCAACAGTCAGTCTAATATATGATCTAAAAAAAAATCAGCTTCCAGTTAGTTGCCAAATGTTACATTTCTTCTCTGAATGTTGGAATCAACATACCACTTTCAAGAAAGAAAATAAAACATACGTCTAGAGGTTAAAACAATAGGTGTAAGACTAACGAGATTATGAGAAGCAAGATCAAAATAGAGCACCTGTGTGAACAAAGGAACAACTGGGAACTAGATGGCATGATAATATCTCCATCTCAATATTAGAAAAGTAATTTTCAAAAGAGAATAAGCAATACAACACAAAAATAGGAGAATCCTATTATAGAGATAAATTAGAGAATATATAATCGCATTATAATAAAAAGAGCTCCATTACAAAGTGAGACATCCATTGTTCTAAAGAGAAACTTAGTTGCGACCTAAGCAATTTTGACAAGGACTGCTTCAAATACCTAATATGTGTGTTCTTTGACAAACAGGTGTTTCAAAAAGCAGTTCAAGCGTACTGATCAGCAAAAGCATTCAACAGGCTTAGGTAGAATTTTTCACAAATTTCTCTTCTACTATTGTTGCTTTGTATCCTTTGGTTTTATACTTGTAATTGTAACTTGTTTGATTGGGTATACATTATTTGTTATGTTTTATTGTGCTATGTGTTTCTTTACAATGAATAATGGTGAATTGTAAGTGTTTCCATATCACTTGTTTGTGATTTACTAGTTAATGTAAACTAGCTTTGATTGATTAATATATTTTATTGGATATATGTTGATCATTTTTAATGTTTATACAAATTTAACTATTATTTTAAATATTTTTTACTCCTGACCACATATGCTCCCACAGACAAATATGAACTATGTAATTGGTTTGTCTCCTCCCATCTAATACCCCCTTTTAAAACCTTGGTGACATCAAGCATTTCCTCCAAACCAAGAAGAAAAAACACCTACCATGGAAGAATGTTTTTTATAAAGATAAAAGCTAACTCTTTGAATGCATACAAGAATAATAACCAATATCCTTGGCAATAAAACAAAAGGAAGATAAAGTGTATGAGAAAGTTATCTTTCTTTGGAAGTCAGAACCAAAAAATTAGAACCCTATGTTAATCTAGAAACAAAGACTAATAATGATTCCTATATTTATCAAAATATTATATCCTATGAGAAGCAAAAGGTTGAATGTGCATAAGGAGCCAATTTTTAAATGGGTGCACCACAAAGAAAGCCTCATAGAGCTCCTATTAGAGTTTATAGCCACTATCTAAATTCAAAGGAAAAGAACCTTATTGCAAACGATTTCCCATCTTGTTTGTAAGTTAACAGTTAGAATAGTTTGTCCCATGTGGGATATTGAGTAATAGGGCTACTATACAATCAATTGAATCTATCTATCTCTCAATAATACAATTTTCTATTTCAACTCTATCAGGGTTAGGATAATCTTGTTAATGTTTTGCTTTTATCAATTTTCTTAGGTCTGAGTTTGATATGATAGAATGTGTCTTCACCTTCTCTGTGCCATACTTCCCTTACCTCATTAGCACAACCTCTTTTAACAGGCTACCATCTTTCCTCCATTGTGTCACCTCCTCACTAGATTTCATGGCTTCACACCCTTGGATCACCAGCTGAATGCATCCCTTATCCACCTCCTTAAATCAGCACCACTTTTCTTTCTCATATTCTATGTATATCTCACTAATGGGTGTCCACCATTCTTGAATCAATTGGTTAATTACTAGCAAAAGAAAAACGATGAAGGTTAAGTTTGCTCCATCATTGCATTACAGAATCGCTAACAGTTAAGGTCTATTCAAGTAAATCTGGCAATCAAACCACCATGCTACCTCTGGCTTAACCACTCCAAGGAAGTTTATATTATAGTGTAAAACCCCCGATCACCCCTATGACCACCAAGACCCCATATCTGCAGCCTCACCCACATCTACACATGTCCTAACCTCACCCAATACTAGGTCTTAGGACCACTAGAGCCCACATCCCAAAGGAGGTAAAATAGGCATACATGATTAGAACAAATTAGTAGGGATAATTTCGGCAGTAAAAAACAAGAGGCAGCCCTATGGTTTTAACGAAGAAATAGTGGCAGGTACTCATACAAGGGGACAAACTTGAGAAAATGTTATATCAAAGATTAAAAAAAAGGTGAAATCAAATAACCCATTAACAATTTAAAGTATTTATTCTTCACCATATGCATGTAAAGTGCCTCTCTCCTCTTTATCTCAAGTAAGCAAATCTCTTGATTCTTTTACTATATCATCTTCATTTTTCATTTGTCTTTTGACATCATGTGATTTATGTGAGACAATTATTGTTAGTCTCTAGACAATTATTGTTAGTCTCTTCCAAGGTCTCTCTTCACTCAGTTATCGTTGACAATATTTTCTCTCTCTAAGTAAAATGGTTGGAATCTAATTCAATCTCCTAAAATCTACCCAGTCAGGAGTTTGGAAGTTTAATATCTTTTTTATTTGCAACACTTTTATCAGTCTCCCCATTGATTATAAACTTATGGCTGTCAATTGAAATATATTGAGAATTGATTACCTGAGTTGGACCAGTACCAGCATAGACCATCTGACATTTCCTAAAAAAATCAATGGTCTCAAGAAGATCAATAAGGAAGTTTAAACTAGATACCAGCATAGACCATCTGACATTTCCTAAAAAAATCAATGGTCTCAAGAAGATCAATAAGGAAGTTTAAACTAGATACTCAAGGCGATTAGATAGACGTTATTAACCAAAAATTGATAATAAGATACTGTTATTGATGTAATAATGATAATGATATGATATTGTTGATATTATGATACTTCATTATATGTTACTATTAGTATCCTAATCTTAAAAATTATACTATTTATCATATCTAATATATGATATTTAATAATCTAAAAATGAAATATGCAACATTATTTGTTATCTCATGTATGAAATTATTTTATTTTTCCTTTCAGATTTTTTTCAGATTTCAAATTTGACCAATATGATATGATAGATACCATAGTTTAAAACCTCGTGTCGTACCAATCGGCATAGGTAGAATTTATCATTCCGTCAATCGACCGACACTGGCATGATCCCGTGAGGTGGCACGATCGAACGAGGCACCACGCGAGACCCCATGACCACGTGAAGCACCACACGAGACCCCACGACACAAGCTCGAGACCATTGGATTTGTTTTCAATTTTTATTTTTTCTTTATTTTTTAACTGATAATTCCTTTTTTTTTAATAGTTAATCCTTTCTACTTCTTCCTCGTATTTTAATTTCTTTTTTTACTCCTTTCCTTCTTAAATACATGGGAAAATTTCCTTTTTTCATTTCTCCCTGTATTAATTTTTTTTCTTATTGCTTTCCTCCTTAAATACATGGAAAAAAATTTTCCTCAATAAAATGATTAAAATAAATTCTATTCAATTTAATTTAAACCTACTTGATCTTAATCATCATGTCTAGACTTTAGTAAATCCTGAATTAACTTTTACTCAATCCTAATTTTTAAAATATTAATTTAATCTAATAGTAAGTATTTATAATAAACAAATATTATAATAATATTTTTTAATTAATATATTTTATATTTAAAAAATATCAAAACCATATCAGTACGACATGATACAATACAAAAACCATATCATTCTGGTCATAAATCGAAACTCCGGCATGGCTCAAAATTTTAAATCATGATAGATACTTCATTTCTTTTATTACTTGAACCTGATATTGGTACCAATTTTGACAACCATGGTAATATTAAAAGATAGAGAAGTCATTGTCACTTTCAATATTCTCTTTATCCTCTATTGAGTAAACAAT
Source organism: Curcuma longa (assembly GCF_044706935.1). Classification (NCBI taxonomy): domain Eukaryota; kingdom Viridiplantae; phylum Streptophyta; class Magnoliopsida; order Zingiberales; family Zingiberaceae; genus Curcuma; species Curcuma longa. The sequence goes on along the minus strand of NC_133877.1, from coordinate 8,816,110 downwards.
AGAACGTTATTAAGCATTGTTTCAAGTCTAAGTATCATCCAGTTCAATCCACATCATCTGGCTACCAACCCATACTTGTATTGTGTCAGCATGAGTAAACTAGTAAATGTACTGCTTGCCTATGCCGATACAGTTTGTGGTAGCAACCAAGATAGTGGGTTGTCTTGGCTGATACCGGTTGAGACAAGAAGAATATCTCATTTTGTTTGTCATACAAAGGAGATACAAAGGCACCAAGATGCATCCATATTCTAATTTCAATTGTGCTAGTTCCAAGTCTTAGGTAACTGAGATATATTTATAGACATGTGGAGAAATTAGTTTTAATGCCAAATGTCCTAGGAACATTAGTTAATTTGAGGCTTGAAAATTTTGTTTGGTTCATCTCATTAGGATGTTAAAAGAACCAGTGTTGTCATCAAATACACAGTAGCCATTTTGATCAGTAAAGTATGATGATTAGTTAAGATGTTTGTCATACTTTTATAGGTTGTTGCTATAAAACTTAAATTAAATATTTTCCAATTGCAATTGGCTTATATTTGAAAGTAAATAACTTATAAGAAAATGGATTATAGAACTTACATTCATTTTAATTGATCTCAGAATGTTTGTCAAGTGTCGGCATGGCAAGATATCAAAATTGTACCATTTCAGTCAGAGACCAAAACTCCAATGCAGAAAAATACTTTAAACCTTATAAAGTTACAAGTCATAAAAAAGGGCAGCCCGGTGCACGAGGCTCCCGCCTTGCGGGGTCCGGGGATGAGAATTTTCAAAGAGATGACTTGTAACTTTAAGAGATGACTTGTAACTAATAAAGTTACAAGTCATCTCTTTGAAAATTCTCATCTTTACAGTAATATGGATTTAGCGATATTGACTTCTTGTCATATCAATAGCCACTGGAACCACATATTTTTCTCTACAACCCTTTACAATTTGTCACTTTTTTCGACAAACTATCTTGTGATATCTTCAGTTTGAGAGGAGCTAAGAACATTACACTAGAAAGACTTGACTCCTTTAAAGATCGGATCAAATTATATCTTTGTCAAACTCAATTGTATCAAAGTATATTTTTGTCAAATTCAATAATCAACACTTTTGAATATCAAAGCCCCAGCTCAAGAGGGAGTGTTACAATGTCCTTAAAGTATTACAAGTAACCCACTTGTAGGATATCTTGACTCTAAATGCTTCTGGTTTAAACTATGGTAAAGATGTAAAATTGTTTGGGAGTGTGTATATAAAGAGAGTGTTTAGATAACAAAGCAATAGCATATACCTGCAAAATACGAGCTAATGCAGCTTGAAATTTCTCCAAGGGAAGATCAACTAGACGTGGAAAAATAGGCAACACCTGAGTGCAAATATGCAAATGTTAGATCACTCAGTAAGACCACAGGTGCGTTCCCTTGTAATGAAATCTTTGATCATATCTCAGCTATATCAGCCCTCATATAAAACCATATGCCTAAACTGGTAAAGAAGATGAAAAATGGAAGAAACTAATAGAACAGATTGTAGCTCCTTCTGGTCCTAATGAAATGAATTAATCACCATTACCATTAATAGACCTTGAGTCACACAGAAAAGTTAGGGCATGTAACAACTGATTTCCCCTTATACTAATTACTAACCTACAATATAAAAACTTAGAACAAGATGGTTTTCCATTCTAACAAGTAGTAAACTTTACAAAATGTCGAGAAAATTTAAGGTATATCTCTTTTTTGAAGAAACTCCAAATCAAAACAAGAAGATAAAAAGATGTAATAAGACCTCATCCTTCGAAAAAGAAGACAGCATTGGAATGAGAATGACCGCATCCTGGAAGGAAAAATAGATAGGATGTTAGAAAAATTCATAGCCATCAAAGAAGAGCCAGTGTCACATCACTCTTCCATATATTTGACAACCAAACAAAATTAGATGCAATAACAAAAATTAAAAAACAAAGAAGCTACAACCTGCAGTTTAGTCTCATAAAGATGTTTGACTGCAGCAATTAACTCAGATGAAGGTGTTGTCTCTTCAGTCAGAGTTTCCAAGACCTTAGCCCAATGTTAACATAACCATAACAATACAAGTTATTGCACGATCACCATCAACTTATAATATGTTCATCAGAAACTCACATACCAGAACTATTAGATTTTTACTTCCTTCTGATGGATCAGATATTAATTTCAACAGCTGAGAATAAGTACTAAGATTCTTTACGATGACTGGAATGTGTTGATGAATAGACTGCATGTAGAAATTTGTTTGTCATCATTAATAACTATTTAAACTTTCCAAATACAATTTAAAAGAACATGGCAAGGAGTGGCAAAATACCTGCTTGACAGCCTTTGGAGCCCTCCCATATATGTCAAATGCAAATTGGAGAAGACTTGGTTTCTGCCACAAAAAGAAGAGAGAGTACAAAAGGAACAGTTAGTTGATATTCTTCAAATAATGAGTCTGTTCCTTAATTTCAAACACTGTCAATAAGCACAGTTTCATACACAGACCTTTGAGCAAAGAGCAAAGAATAAGGATGTTTTCTGTTGTGCTTGTGACAAAGATAATGCTGGAACCTTCATTTCAGAAGTTTGGTTATCCTTATTATTTTTGCTCTCAGAAGAAGCAGGCTCTGAAGGCCTGGGGCCACCAACAAGTGTGTCCTGAGTCTCCTAACAAATCATTTGATTGCAGTTTTACATCAATTAAAAGCACCAACATGAATCTAAAGTCCAAGGCCATATTAGAAACCAATATACTAATAATGCAATGTCAACAGCCAAAGCTAATAACAACCACCACAAATGTCCATGCTTCAAGTAAACTATTTCTTCTGGTCTCAATTGTGATAGCGAGAAGCATCATTAAGCAACCAAGATGATTAATCTTATTAAAACAAGCATTGAAAAGATGTAAAGTAATTGCGGGTGAGCAGTTTGAATATTGGCCTGTATTTTCTTTCCTTTTTCCATTATTTGTTTAATCCAAGGAAATAGAGCTTAGTGTACTGTCTAGAAATGCCATTAAAGTCTCCCAAATAGCACATAAATTCTCGCGGATAGCACATGAATTCTCAACTTACGCAGCTTGTAAAGCAGTCAAGCAATGAATCTGGTGCTGCACATGAAATATAAAGTATTGACCTGGTTACTTTTATTGTGGACTCAAGGACCTGAACTATGAATACCACATAGTATGTGCAAATTGCAAAAGTACAATGATGCATATAAATGCAGGTAGAAAGTACAAACTAGGGTATGTAACCCTAAATAATCTTCCATTACTCATAAGTGGTATCAGAACCTCTGTGATTTTCATCTCCCTCATGTGCATTGTGACCCATCACCAGAACCACACACAAATATCAGCTGCTTTGTCTCTGGCATCTCTTTCATGACCCATCCAACTCAACTTGATAGTCCTCCACACAATCACCCAAAAATACTCTTAGCCGCACCTTTTCCTTGTGACACTCCTTTACTCCAGCACTTCGCACAATGTTCCTCGATACAAGGTCTCCACATGCCACCACCTCACGGGAAATTCCTCATGAGTTTTCCTTCGTGTGCCACCACCTCCTAGAAACCTATCCAAGATTTTCTTTTGAGTGCCACTCGTCCACACACGGTCTCTTCCAGTGATATTTCTTAATCCTCATAACCTCTTCCAACAGCTGTCCCCAACTTTGAGTAGCTTCTGATAGAAATCTCCTAACCATCATTGTAAGTCTCTCTTCGATACTTCCTAGAATTGTTCTATTGGATCTTTCTTGCCCCATAACAATTACTACAAAGAAACAAAAGGAAAGAGTTATGCTTCATGAGCTCCAGCATTTTAAGTTTGGCTCATGGGAACCAATTGAAACTCACATCACAAGGATGCTAATATTCCTAAGCCACCTAAAGCCTCATGGGAGCAGATTAATGCCTTATTACTTGCTCTTTTTTAGGCAACCACTGATTTCAAATTCATGAGCATATTTCATTGCTTCTCCTTCCAAGCCAAGGGTAGACGGGCAATATTTTTCATGTAGACCTCCAAAAAGCACACAAGAACCCACGATGCTCCCAGTAAGTAAGTCTTCTATGCAGATTGTATTATATGCAAGAAGTCTCTAATTGTGAGCATCTTCTAAAACACAATTGTAGTTAGGGAAGATTAGAGCGAACAAGCCACAAGCAACAATCCTCTACTTCCATGAGTCATGATACTTATCAAGATTTCTGATTCCTTCTCCTCTACCTCATTATAATCCTCCTCTTCTGCATCATTCTCCTCCATTTTCAACCTAGGTTTGTGCTTGGCATAGTGACTGACACCCGACACAACTAACATGTCTTGTTCCAACCAAAATTCAAAAGCATGGTTCAGAATAAGATTTCAAATCTTTCACTCACATTAACTGATTGTAGGTAAAATCAGAGAGGACTTTGAGATCACTTCCGATGTTAGAGACATGAAAGCATGATATTCAAGATTGTGATTTGAACCTTAGGATCTTATAATCGTGCAACTCAAAAAGACAAATGGCAGATCCTAAATAGAGTCGAAATCAAACTAGGAGCTTAGCAACTTGCAATTTGTTCCTACATTACATCACTATTCCTATATATAATCTTAGACTTAGACATTTTAAAACTTGCTACTCTAGTAAAAAAATCATTTTTGGTACCATTTGAGAAAAAAATTCAACTATATGAATTGCTACTTGCTAAAAGGGTAGCCTTGTACAATGGTAAAATTGTTGTTGTGTGACCTTGTGATCACAAGTTTGAGTCGCAAAAACAATCTCTTGCAATGCAAGGTAAAGTTACATACACTAGACCCAGTCTGGTCTGACCCTTTCCCGGAACCCCACATTGGTAGGAACTTCGTGCACCGTGCTTCCCTTTTATGAGTTGCTACTTGCTATATAATCATACAACAAGAAATATATTGCATTGTTTATACATTTATTAATATTATATATTAAAGTGTCTAAATGTTTAAATGTTATATATTAAAAGTGTTCATATCATAATCATGCGTTGTTTATACATTTTTGAAGTGTTCATATTGATATTATATGTTAAAAGTTAGTAGATATGATAATTATAAATGTCTTTTAAGTTAAATTAAATAGGATCCTAAGGTCCTACATTCTATTCCACAATCCATGCTTACTAACCTCTCCTTGTTCCTAGATAAGATATTGATTCAGGTAACATTGCATGTAAGATCACTTTGGCAAGCTTTAAAACATTGTGTTCATATATTATTCCTTCTAAGTTATAGTTAGTAAAGACCCAAATCTTCATATACTCCACCATAATCGAATGTATGCAAATGTTGTGAACTTCTACCACAATAACCCCACCGTCCTCTGATTCTATGGCGGATCAATGTGCTTTACCCACTCAATTATCATCTGAAAGATCATGTAATGGTGCAAGAGGTCGTGGCAATAGTGCTAGTGGACATAACAAGTTACGTGCTCCGACAATGGGAAATTTCAATGTCAAGTATGTTTGCTTCTCTCTCCATGGCTTCCACCTAGCCATAAATTACCAACTCATGGCCCAATAAGATGTTGCTTCTCAAGATAATCCATCAACCAATGTCACTCAAGTTTTGATTCCATCATTGCAATCCCTATTGAAGAGTATCCTTACTTCCTTTAGTTTCAAGCCACAGTCAATGGCTTATCCCAGCAAGTTACATGGGCACACATCTACTACCTACTTATACATGTGGTCGTCCCCTTACAGCTTGGGTTCAAGGGCCTATGATCACATTTCTAATATCTTTAATTTCCCTTATTATGTTCTACTAATATCACAATATCTAATAAATCTTGATAATAACTTATGTGCATTGGGAATTTTACCCTTTCACCTACATTGCTTCTATATTTTCTATTATGTATACCTGAATTTCTTATGAGATTATTATACATTACTAAACTTAATCCTTAAATTGTACTGTATCATTCAATGCTACTTTTGTTTCTTTTTATTCAAGATTCAAGGACAAGCAAGGTGGTAGGAGTAGGGCACAAGTATCAGTTGGATATGCATTCTTCACCAACTATTGTTTTTGAGGAGTCATCACGTTTTGGGCTAGCAACATTATACACAAACTGAAATATGATTAACAAAGACATGGTGTGAAAGTGGTACAACATAACCCAATAATATAAATAGGTGGCAATAATTGACCTAATTACCAAATAAATTAGTTAAAAAATTAATTTTTATAATATATCGCAATTCTTTAAAGAGGTTAATTAATCTTAATTCATTATAAAATTAATTTTTGAAAATATATAATCAGTTTTATAATATTTCAAAATACTAAATACTATAATAAAACAACATGACATAAACTTCCATACTTATTCATCTCTTTAGATACATAGTCATCTTGGTTAAAATCCATAATATATGGTTCTTAGTCTATCTAGTTTTCAATATCTCAAGTACAAGTGTCAATTAGGAAAAAATACTAGGTCTTTGTTCCTTAATATTGTCTAAGTGTGCATTTGCATCATTTTTTAGTTGATTTTGATGCTTGAGGTCTAGGACATTTAAGGTCCACTTTATGATTCAAGTATTTTGTAACTCTTATGATGTCGTGTTTCTCCTATAACACTATGCTTTTCCATATATAACTTCTTTAGCATTGAGATTAAAACTATTAATGTCCCAAGGGAGACAATGCTAAGGATAACTCCCATACTTTTTAATCATTTCTTTCAAGTGTAGATATTGTTCATCGATCTTTCTCTTTCTGCCCTCACACACCACAGCAAAATGATCTACGAGAAAAGAATAATTGTTATTTAGTTAAAGCAGCTACTGCTCTAATACAACAACAACCAAGCTTTATCCCACTAGGTGGGATCGACTATATGAATCCTTCTACGTCATTGGGGTTTATCCCCTACTATATCATCATTTATATTTAAATAAATTTTATTTTATTTTATTGTTACTAATCAAGTCTTTTTTTTGTCTTCCTCTTTCTCGTTTGATGTGCACATTTGTTTTAGTTTCACATTGCCTAACTAGAGCACCTATTAATCGTTTACATACATGTTCGTACCATCTTAAATATATCTCCTTGAGTTTTCCCAAAATAAGTGCAACTCCGACTTTCTCTTCTAATATTTTTATTTCTTATCTTATCTATTCTTGTATGCCCGCACATCCACTTTAACATCTTCATCTCTGCAACCTTCATCTTCTGCTCATGTGCCAAGTCATAACACAACAGTCAACTCCATATAACATAGCAGATCTAACCGTCATTTTGTAAAACTTTTCTTTAAGTCTTAGAAGTACTTTACTATCACAAAAAACACCTAACGCTCTCTTTCATTTCAATTATCCCGCTTGTATTCTATATAAGACATCTCTCTCAATCACTTCATCCTTTTGGAAAAATAATCCTAAATACTTAAAACTCTCAGTTACAAATAACTCATCATCTCCTATCTCAACAATTATCTCATTACGTTTAATATTACTAAACTTAAATTCTATATATTCTGTTTTTACTCTACTAAGCCTAAAACTTTTCACTTCTAATATTTCCCGCCGAGATTTAAGTTTAATATTTACTCTTTCACGTGTCTCATCCACCAAAACAATATCATCTATAAATAACATGCAATGTGGTACCATATCTTAAATATGTCTAGTGAGTTTGTCCATTATTAGTGTAAAAAAAGGGACTTAGAATTGATCCTTGATGTAACCCTATCTTTATGGGGAATATTTCGATTAATCTGCCTGAAGTCTTCACTCTTGTCATTACATTCGCATACATATCCTTAATTAGTTCAATATATGTTATGCTAACACCTCGCTTTTTTAGAATTCTCCATATAATTTCCCTTGAGATTCTATCATAAGCTTTTTCTAGGTCAACAACATCATATGTAAGTCTTGCTTCTGTTCCCGATACTTTTTAATTAGTATGTAAAAAATATATGTTCCCTTCATCTTATGAGGGATGATGTCATTCTTGCCACATGATAGCTTCTCAATTACATGCTTTCCATGTTTTTCATGTACAAATTTTGATCACCCCATCCTCTTCCTCTAGTATGCTTTAAATAGTCTTTGCCTATCTATTATCTCCTTGACAACATAAGAGTTATTCCTAAATTTTATCGATGTTTTTATTAGCTATTAAACCTACATTTGTTACTATCCAAAGTCACACCATGTATTTATATTTACTAATGTACTTTTCTTTGAGTTAACTCAATTCTTCACCTATCTGAATTAGTGTAGCAGATGCTTCATGTTACTCCATTATTTCCTCACACACCTCCAACACCAAGGTCCGCATCCTCAACTAACCACTTCCTTCTGTATCATCAGCCAATACTTAACCATGCTCAAACACTTACTCCAAACTCTAGCCTTTCCATCACCTACCAGCATGCTAGTCCTCCTAATTCAGACATTTTCATTGTTCTTGATGGTACTTATTAATGTTCTACTTTACACACTTTCTTTCTCGATATTATGTTTCATCCAATTATTATGTTTTCTAGTTCTCTTTCTCTTCGTAGCCGATCCCTCAAATTGTCAAACAAGTTATTTCTTGTTTATGCTATCTACAAAGATAATCAATGAGATAAACACTATCCACTCTAACAATATTTGGGAGTATTCAAATTTAATTGGTTCAAATTTTCCCATTTGAGATATCTAAAATATATTACAAATAAAAAGGAAAAACCTTGCTCTGGCACGAATGTCACTAATGTTGAAGGATATGACAAGTTTAATACCATGTTATACAACTTGTGCCTTAGAGAAATATCAAACCAGATAAAACAGTGATTGAAGCAAGTTCAGTAAAAATTCAATCAAAAACAAAAGAAAATAAGGTCATTCCCTATCTTGCATTTATTCTCTTTTTATGCTGGTGGATCTCTTTCTCATTTAATAATGTCTAGAACCTTGGGTAATTTATCAATGAAATATAGAGCAATTTGAATCTTTTGAAAATAAAATTCAAAAGAAAAATGTTATAAAATGTCTTACAGAATTAGAAGAACTATTTTTATTCTTATTGCACAAAATGATAAAGGAGTTCCCGGAAACACATATACAAAAACATCATGTAGGAAAGGAAATGATACAATTGGTCAAAGCATGAATTGAACATGATCTCCCTACCATTTTACATTTCACAACATATATAATTTATTTCACTATTAAAGTGGTTATTCTTATTCTTAGTGATGAAGAATTCGTCATTCTTAACTCTTGGGTTCATGAATTCCTCTATAACTTAACTTGACTCAGACAATTAAAGCTTTTTTTATTCTTTAGTTATTGATTTATGGGTCGTATTTCACTCGAGCCGTGGTTGGATACTAATGATACGTTCAATTTACAACTATATGATTGGATCATAATGAACAAATTATAGTTGGTCTTATTTCCATTTCCAATTATTCTATATGCAATTGTAAAAAGTTAAATTTTTCATTTTCTAAATTGTGCATCTCATTCGCTTGTAATTTCTCATTATATGAATGAACTAAGAGCTCATTTGACCTCATTATATCTATAAGATCAGAACCCTCCTTCCTGTATAAATATAAAGAAAGCATTTAATTTAAAATAATTCTTTATACTTCCATCTGATCACGGTATTATACTATATTCCAGTACTGACTCAATGCTCACTTAGTGGTGAAGGAATCCTCTCAAATTTTTTGTGTGGGCAATCTTGACCATTATTCTCCCATGGCTAACATTGGTGATTGTTTTTATTACACCTTAATCAATTTGATATTAAAAATGTCTTCTTCATGGCGACCTTCTAAATAGAGTCCCTGATTAAGACTAAGGTCTACAATACCTTAAACACATTCAAGAAACAAGTTTCTTGTTTCAAGACTAAGGCCATTTTAAGATTCCAGAGTACACTGATGCTGATTAAGCGCTACCTTGTCCTTAGAGATAAACTTAATTTCGTGGAATCTGTAAGATGCACTGTTGTAATAAAATTGAATACAGATAGCATGTATCAGGATTTTCGGGTTGGAGATATATAAATCAAAATTGATAAACCAAGCCGAATTAAATCGAAAAATTAGCTTATCAATTTGTTGGTCTGGTTTTCATTTGTAATATAAGCAAAATTATCAATTTCAATTCATTTTCAGGCTGAACATGTACAAAATGTTCAAAACAAACCATTAATATTTTATATAAAGATTATAGATGTGTATATAGTTAAGTTATTGTGTTAATTAGAACGTACTCTTAGTGGCATTGCTTTGTTGTGTTCATCCTTTAGCAGACCTTAAACGAAGGTTCAAAATTGAGTAATAGACATTTAAGAAACATAACAATGCAATAAGATAATACAATGGTAAATTGTTTAAAATTCACTAATATTTTTTAGGAAATCAAAAAATGGAAAAAGAATTATAAATTAAACATTCAATTTTTTTTCTCTGTTACACTTTCATAAATTGACAAAAGCAATTTCAACATTCAAATTGAAGAATCCTGTTTGGTGAATGATGTTAAGCAAAATTAAACCTCTGTGGGTAATAATCACCAAGCCAAGTTCTGCAGAGAAACGACTAAATGGCTGATCAGACGCCTACAAATATAAAACTAAACGCCATTATTTATCTATGGGCGATCTTACATTTTTGTCAGGATTATGCAAACTAACCGCCCTGGTCTGTCAATACATGATTAGAATGATAGGAGGCAATAACTTCAAAAGACAGCATACCAAGTATAGTCAATATGGTAACTAACATTCTACTACAAGAACATACTACTAGAGAAGCACAAAAGATGGTTTAACTAACAGAAAGTGATCAGCAAGCAACATGATTAATTATGCAACATGTCAGAGAATGCAAGCAATCATGTGAAAATTGTGAAAAAAGGAATAAAGCTGCAAGGAATGATAAATGTTTAGTAGTCCTCGAAATAAACTAAAGACAACTAGTGCAAACATACACAACGAGTATAAAAAAAGAAAAATTTTAACAGTTATAATGAATAGTCAAATATAAAGGAAATAGTCAAAGCACTGATAGTGGAATGATAAAATTACTTCTGTTTGTTGGTCACTAGAGTTTTGAGTGCTAATATTCTCCTCAAAATTTTGAGGCTCAACGACTGACAGTAGCATTCGCATAGCAAACTGTTCAATACTATCTGAAGCATAGTTCAGCAGATAAAGCTTGTTTGCAACCTAAGCATAGAATGATAAAGCAATGTTAGTATCAATGAAACCTGGTATGATTGACACACAACAACATTTAGGAAAATAAAAGCAGAATTGGCATAAAGATTTGCAAGTATATTTCAAGTCAAGAAAAAAAGGATAAACCAAGTAAGGAAAATGTTGGCAGGAATTTCAGGTTCCACTGCTAAGAACAACTCCACAAACTCTAAAAAATACATACCAATCGAATAGCTTTGGCTCTAACTTCTTCTTGAGGATGAAGGGCACACTGAAGTCAAACAAAAATACATTAGACAAAGCATTGGATGTCAATGAACCCAGGAATAAAGATGTGAATTCTCTTTAGAAAGTATCTACTTAATCACAAAATTTAGAAAATTGTTAATGTTTTGCATATTTAACGCTTCTTTGGGAAAAAAGGGTTTTCATCGTGTTTCTTACCCAGACAATAAACATTCACAAAAAGGAATGAATTGTAGGAAGAACTCATTTATGACACCCTTTTTTTTTTTGAATAAATTCATCATGAATAAAAATGATACAACTTGGGATACAAGTGGATTAGGTGTCCACAGTTTGGGCACTTCCTAAAACTTCAGCCAATTAAATATTCACTATCTTAACTCATTTAAATACTTATTTTGGATGATAAAAGGGTACCCGGACACTCGGGCACCTAACTTAATTGGGAAAAATATGTAGATACCAACCAGTCAAGCAATTTTAAGCAATCCTGAATCTGATTATTAAGCATAATTGGGCATCCACGTTACAGAGTATTATGTAAATATGTGGAGCTATAAGGGTGTACCCTGAATATTCGTATTCCTTAATATAGGTGGAGGGGCTATCTAGGGTTATCTGATTAACAATTCCCTCCACAGACTGAAACCCACCTAAACCCATCAATACTGGATTATTGGATACCCATTGTCATCCCTAAATATAACCCACACATATTTCCCATCTGTGAAATTAATTGCCAAACTAAATACATGATCATAATGAAATATGATTAGTTACTCTAAAATTTTTAGTTTGTTGTTTGTTATTTTATGTCATTTTTATAGGGGAAAAATCAGCAATATGACATACTACTTGATTCTCCAAGAGTAAAGAGAATGAGACATAAGTTCGCTCACAAAAAATCACCAAGTAGAAAGTCCCTTGATAATCTAGGTTTTCTTAGCATATCAATTCGTGGTCTCTTTCACAATCTATTACCACAGTAAAGACATACCTTCAGGGCAATATCCAAGCAAGCTTGTCTATAAGAAGGACGTCCCAAAATTAAGCTCCATGTTGCAACAAGACCTTGAGTGACACGATCACCATCAAGTGTTTCCTCCAAATGGTGCTCATTACAATTTGAATGGCACAAACCCTCCAACAACTTCAATGAAGAATCAGGCAGTATTGGAGCTTCAACAAGCAGTTTACTAAAGGACTTATCTGTAGCTGGCAAGGAATCCAACAATGCCTTTGCCTGCCAATGCAGTAGGCAACCAAAAGAGAAATGTTTAATATAACAAGAGAGTTAATTCTGCTTTTGAAAAACAAATATTTGTGTCATTGGACATATGCTTACAATTCCCAGAAGAAATTTCTCGTAACGACTTGCTGCTGAGTAACAATTGTCTGCCTTGGAAATTACAATTGCTTGCAGGTAATAGAGGGCATGCATTGCAAGCTCATGCCCCTGCAAAGGTAAAGTTGCACAAAAAAGCAAACATATATGACAACATTAAAAAGGAGAAAGAAATATTCACTTTATTGGGTAATACATATGAAACACATTTTATTGATGTTTATTAAGGTAAACACTAAGAACTCAAAAATCAATGTCCCTTCCCAACACTGTCATAGGAAGAAATGAAACTTATCAAGAAGAAATAACCCTTAAGGTCCAACAATCCAAGCTAACATTCTTATCAATACACACATACAACACCAAAAGGAGAAAGAAATATTCACTTTACTTCCCCATCAAACTATCATATTATTAAATATTAAGGTTAATCAGTAGCTCAAAAATCAATGTCCCTTCCCAACACTATCATAGGAAGAAATGAAACTTATCGTAAAGAAATAACCCTTAAAGTCCAACAATCCAAGCTAACATTCTTAATACGCACATACATGTCAACACCATATGGTTGGCTATCTTATAGCAAAAGATATCTAAGTTATCTTGGTAGATAGATATCTGGGCAATTCCCTGTTCAGTCATGGTTCATTAATCACGAGAAACATCTAAATTGCTGCCTTCTAAACTAAGTCAATGATATTATTATCTTGCATTTTCTATATCTTGTATGCTTTTTGGATGTTTACTACAAGGAAAGCATATATAAATTTATTAGAAAATTTAAAATAAACAAATAGTTGGAATCAAGTTATCGTTTCTCTAGCAAAGGCATACGAATTGACAAACAACCTCATTAAAAAGGGCAGTCTATTGCACAAAGCTCCCACTAACGCAGAGGTTGTTTTCACGACTTGAACTTGTGACCACCAAGTCATACGGCAACAACTTTACTATTGCGCCGAGACTCCCCTTCTAAACAACATCACTAAACATTCAAAAAAACAAATCCTAAACACCAATGGCAATGGTGAGAAGAACTGTAATGGTTCATTTATCCACAATCAGGAAGAAAGATCTATCTAATGGACAAAATAATTTGCACAAAGGCATAGCGCCATAGTTGAATTGCATCACCAACCATAACAAGTTGAAGGCATAAGTACCAAATATTAAAACTTCCAAATTAGCGAACAATCATCATACTCTTTAATAGCAATCAATAAAAGCATCTTATTTAGAAGCATTCAAATTGATAAAATTCACATAGCATGTGGCTTTCTAATTCCATGAATGAAGACCTAACTAGAAATACTTGGTTTATTTATGTTATGTCGCACTGCTTTAAACTTAACTGATAACACATAATAAAATTAGAAAAAGTACCTTATGATGAGGATAATCCAATACAATATGTTCTTCTACAAACTTAAGAATGTCGTCATCAACCCCAGTCTGCGAAAAAGAACATAAGAGCACCAAAAACAAGTCATCTTATGTAAGAATTAAGCATAGATGATAACATTTCATAACAAAGAAGTGGCAGATCATATTTAAAATGTTTCAAGGAAGTGGTGAAGTTGTTCACACTTCCCTTTAAGGAAAAAAGAAAATTCCATATGGTCAGGCAAGAAAATATAAAACATAACCATAATTGAGAAAGTATCAATGTAGTTATACAAATAAAACACAAACATAATACCAGGAGTGATGGCACTTAAAAAGGTAAAAAAAATTGCCTAATTACTGCAACAAGTTAGTAAAAACAAACTGATAAGGAAAATACTCTACCCTTCAAATCACACCATGGAAATGGCCGAATGTACTAAAGATAAAGTAATCTACACCAAGGTTCAAAATCAAGATTTGGATCCCCAGCATGTATAGTGAATGTTGGGTGCTGTTGTTGGTGGTGTGACAAATCATAGAAGGAGAAAGAGCAGAGAAGAACTGGGAAAGAGGTGAGCCGTATGTGGAGAGGGCACAGAGGACAACCTGCCGAGTCAACATTGGAAATGTCCCTGAGGAAATGTGAATCCATATTGGAAGACAGGCACAAAGATAAAAGCACCGAAACAACACGGGAAACAACATGCAGCTTCAATGCTGGAAGACAGCACAGACAAAGGCTGGAATCAATGCAGGTAGATAGCATAGAGATGGTAGAAGCTCTCTTCGTGTTCTCCAAAAGCTCGCCTCATGTTTGATTCAGCGATAAAAGCTCATCTCATGTTTGTTTCATCACTGGAAGCTCCCCTCATGTTCAATTCAACGTTGGAGAATGGTTTCATTGTATTGAGCTGTTTCGCATGCCAGTCGATTAGCGGAACGAGAAGTTTCACCCATGCCAACCAGCAAGGAACAAGATTTTAATCCATGATCTAGATTCTATATATCAATTATAATTGATATAATAGCAAAACTAGTAAGAACAGTGAATAATTGTTAGAATGGATTGCCTCCAACAGAAGAAAATTTAACAACTGACAGACTGCATAAAAATGCACAAAAGTCAAAAACAATTAGACTGGATTGTTCTTACATGTGCAATCAGACGAGCAAGCAATGGTAGGCATGCTTGACTAGATCCTGTGACATGGATTTTCTTATAATCTTCAATAATCCGTGTAACTACCAACCTGTGCAGATTGCTTTTCTGTTCATCTATCAATTCAAATAGAGGTGGATGTGCAATCAAATTATGAAAATTCTCTTCCGGAACCGATGAGTTACTATCAGCAGATACAAATTCATCGGATTCTGGCGGATGAACATCATCATTAGCAGTAACATCTGATGGCGTAGATGCTGCCAGCTGTTCTTCAACAGCTTGTTCACAAGTTGAGCTAGCTGGTGTATGGACATCTGACGATTGCTCCATAGCCATGTCCTGGTCCTCTGAAGTTTCTAATGATAGCATTTTGCCCATTCCCTTAGTATCTGGTATTTCAGAAGGCTCCACCTCAGTTTTAGAAGTCAATGGCATGGAAGATTGTTCAGCAATGATGGCTTCTGCAGTAAGAACAGCTTTACTAGAGTGCTGAGACGGCCCAGGCTGCACATCACTACTACTCTCTGAGTTTAAGGGTGCAGAGTGTAGACTTCCAACTGGCCCTGGCCGACGTGGATCAAGACGACGAGGATCCTATAGATGAATACTATATTAGTGAATCAACTATCAAGTTTCCAGATCTCGCCTAACAACAAACAGAACAAGATATCAATACAAAGAATAGAAGATAATTATACCCTCCTGGGATCCCTCCTGACTTCAGCAGCAAGGTTAGATACAGGAGACGTATCTGGAGTGCCAACTCCATTTGACCCAACAGCATTGGATGCCAATTCAGGAAGTAATGAAGGAATTGGCACAGAAACACTTGTTGTGATTGGCACAACCTGTGAAGAAAAACTGGAAGAGGGAATCTCTTCATTTAATGGTGCATTATTGTGCCAGACTGATACTACCATTAAGTTCTTAGGTAGATGCTTCATAGTTTCTATAACTATATCGGCCATAAGGTCAGCATGAATATTGGAGACAAGAAGCTCAAGGGATTCAGCCCCTCTTTTCCCCTCAGCCAGGAGAGCACCAATCATTGAAATCATCTTTTCAGCAGCTGATGAGTCACCATCCACTAGAGAAGTGCTTGATGAATAATCACCATTGCCATCATCATTATCATCTGGAAAAGCAGATGTCATTTGTGTAGAATGTGCCATGTTTGATGGTACCTCAAATCGTATTCTCTTAGAAGGCAACTCCTCAAAAGGAGCATCACTAGGGAGTTGTGAAATCTTGCTCCTAATCTGATCCCCCATTTGCAATTCTTGAACAGCTGGTGACACTCCCTAGAAGAACAAATAAAGAATAGAATAAATCTTTCTACTATCCATATCAATTATGATTTAGTTGGTGAATCTTTCTACTATCCTTATCAATTATGATTTAGAATGTGCCATGTTTGATGGTACCTCAAATCGTATTCTCTTAGAAGGCAACTCCTCAAAAGGAGCATCACTAGGGAGTCGTGAAATCTTGCTCCTAATCTGATCCCCCATTTGCAATTCTAGAACAGCTGGTGACTCTCCCTAGAAGAACAAATAAAGAATAGAATAAATCTTTCTACTATCCATATCAATTATGATTTAGTTGATGAAGGGGGAACTATTTTCATTACCTTATTGGATCGAATTTCATGGGATACACGGTCCATAGTTCTCGACATTCGCTCAACTTGACGTACAATTTGATCAACTGATTCACCCGGGATTATTGCATACAGTGCTCTGATTATCTTCTCTTTTGACTGAATTTAACAGAATTAATAGATTATGGAAAAGTTCAATGTATATTTGTAAAATGAAAATCTATAACAATCTGAACATCAACCAGGGACAAATCTGCTTATCCAAGTATTTATCTTTATGGTAAGAAAGACTATGAATAACTTAGAACAGGATGTACTTTAATATTAAAAGGAAAAAACACATCACTACACAAGGATTAAACACGGGACTTTACCTCAGTGAAAAATGGGTGATTGCACCGTAGAAATCCTACAAAAGCAGTCCTCAGAGAGTATCGTATGCTTGAAGCATGACCTCCTTTTTGGGATTCAAAATTAGGATTCAAAGAAATCAAAGCAGAAAGAATAACATTGTATCGAAGAGGTCTTCTCTTTACAATTGTTGCAAGACTGCCAAACATAAAAAAGATGTTCAAGAATAATGATGAATACACAACTCCATTAGCATTGCACAAACAAGAAGACTTGGGGAAAAAACTACCAATAAAGGAATATATATACACTGATGTAAATGAAACTTTCAAAGCTCAGTTAAATAAGAGTAAAAATGACCATGAAAGAAAATTGATTGGTAAAAGTATCTTGATGCAAACTGAAACGGTTAATCTCTTTGATGACTTACAAAAAGTATTAGACGGTAGACTTAGAAACAAATTCAAATACTGGATAATTAGGTTCGCTAAATCATTTGATTGTCCCATCATGTCACAGATTGATACTTGTCTTCAGCAACAGAGAGAATAGGAATGAGATCAGAGATTTATGAGTGTTAACTCATGAATAGGGATGTGAAAATGGTCAGCTCTGTACAAGGACCCAAATGAAGCTGCGATTCTGTTACTCTTTGGTTACTCATCCCATACCATTTAGGACCCTGGAGGTTATATCTCATCAAAGATCTATAACTCTTTAACCCTATGTTTCCACACTTGATGATGTGATATGTTTATCATCTAGATCCATCTGTAGGTCACCATAGAGTGATTACTGTTTGAAGGCACTAAGTCCATAACCAATCACATAAAGACTACAAAATCAAATATGCCATAACCACACAAAATTTAAAAAAAAAAAAAAAAAAAGACACGCCTTAGTAATTAATACTTATCAAACCCTAACATCAAATACCACTATGATATCACCAAGGTTCAAAATCTCGAACTGTGTCAAACTTTCGGGTTTTCACAATAACAATATTGTTTTAGTATGTTTTGACATGGTATTGATAATGAATTGAAAGCTAAAGG
>NC_133877.1:8760604-8797636 GCF_044706935.1 Curcuma longa | reverse complement strand
GTCAAACATTAAAATCCATTTACTCTTGGGGCAAGACTACACCAACAGGGAGGGTACACGACGACAACAAAACTAGCAGCATTCCGATGATGTTCCGACGACGACAACAACCAAAGCCATGCGGCGGCGGTTCCAGAACAGGAACAGTGGAAGGGAAGCCTCGCTTGTGATCGGTCGGAGATGGATTGCAGTCGGCGTAGACCTTTGACGCCGACATGCACACGGGAAGATCAGCGTCACAGAGAAGAGCGGCGTTGCGAAGAAGTGCGGCGTTGCCGGGGCGTATACAGGCTCGCAAGAGCGAGTGACGATGTTGCGAGTGCACAGGCGGGCTCGCGAAGAAGATCTCGCGCTGAGGAAGAACCGGTGTCCTCCCACTCGGCTAGGGTAGTCGGCGATGGCAGCCCTCTGGTCTGACGACGCCCTCGCACAGACGGGGAGTGGACGGCAGCAGATCAAGAATAAGAGAACCGACAGCTCCGACCAGGTTTCTTCCTCGTCGCCCATGCAACGCTTGCAGTCCCAGGAAACCCGTGTCCTATCTTGCAAAAAATAAAAAAAGATAGACGAAAGGGGATAGATAATCACTTCGAGGGGATCAACCTCCAATAATCAATAGAATTGATTAATCAAAACTATTTGCTTCATTGCCTTATTGCCTTTTCTCAAAAGATTACATAATGACTCTATATATAATCCTACGACAATACCAAGTTTATATAAAAATATGAATAAATCTAATAACCTATTCAAAAGGATAATTATTAATAAATCTAATGACTTTATATAAATTAATAAAAAATCTAATAGCATATTCTAAAAGATAATATTTTGAAGGGGCTATTTGAATAAGTCTATCTTGGGATCATATCATTCCACCGTCCTTCAAAACAACCTTGTCCTCAAGGTTTATCTTTTTCTTCTTCTTTTTCTTTCGATGATTTGTATAAAATAGTTTTTTATTGTGCACCAATTGAAATCTCCTTTTGACGAAGACAAATGACCTTTTATAATTCCTTCTTAAACTTGAAATTTTCCTTTTGGTCTTCATTGAAAATTTATGAGCATGCCAATACTTTCTTTTTCTTCGTTTAGCCTTGCGTCGGGTCTTGACTCCATGATTTATCGGATGTTGTTGGAGATGACAGGGCATAATCACTTCGTTCACTAGAATGATAGAAGTAGAGATTGTTGTAGATCCAATGACTTCAATTACGGGTGTCACAGAATTTAGCTCCTCATATATATTGTCTCCGTAACTATCTCGTTGTTGTTCAATGAATTCTCTTTCCTTTACTATTTGTGGAGGTTGTAATTCTTCTGATACACGAATTGATTTTATCATAATGACATCTTGTCTTTTATTGACACTTTCTTGTATATTTTCTTCATTAATATCATCTTTTTCTCTTGGATCCTCTATTGGTTTATCCATCAATATTCTCCTTTGTGTATATTGATGACTTCAGTGCCACTCATCATTTCTTCGCGCTTCCTCATTGACTTTCTCTTCTTGAATTCGTGCAAAGGATAATGCAACTTTTACAGTGCGAGGATAGCGCGTCTTCACCTCTTTTTGGATGTTAAGATGAAGTCCTTCAATAAAAGTATTCAGCAATCTTCGTTATGACCAATTACGAGTTTTGTAAAGAGTCGAAGAAAACGATTATGATATTCTGTTACCGTGGTGATCTGTTGAATTTTGGATAATTTCTCATCCGCATTATTATACTCTTGAGGTGCAAAACAGGTTAGAAGATCATCTACAAATTCTTCCCATATTGTAGATCCATGACATGACATATATAATTGATACCATCGGAGAGCCTCTCCATCCAAATGCAAAGAAGCTATTTCGACTTTCGAATCATCTGATGTGTCATGTAGAATAAAATATCTTTCTGCCTTAGAAATAAATCCAGTAGGATCTCTACTTCGCCAACAAGGGAATTCATCTCCATAGGATCTCCAATTTGTCATAATATGAAATTAACCTTGCTTTGATACTAAGTTGATAGGAACCCGTGTCCTATCTTGTGAAAAATAAAAAAAGATAATAGAAGGGGGATAAATGATCACTTCGAGGGGATCGACCTCCAATAATCAAGAGATTTGATTAATCAAAACTATTTGCTTCATTGCCTTATTGCCTTTTCAAAAGATTACATAATGACTCTATATATAATCGTACGACAATACCAAGTCAATATAAAAATATGAATAAATCTAATAACCTATTCAAAAGGATAATTATTAATAAATCTAATGACTTTATCTAAATTAATAACAAATCTAATAGCATATTCTAAAAGATAATATTTTGAAGGGGCTATTTGAATAAGTCTATCTTGGGATCTATCAGCAGTTGAGGTCGGTAGACGGCGGCGTGTCATGGCGGGGAAGAAGAACATGGGCGCGTCGCGGGGAGAAGCCATCTATAGGGGAAAATCACGCAATGCCTTTTATTTGAGAAGCTACAGCAACCTTTGGTTAGCAATTAGGTTTTAGGGCTAATCGGCGATTAAGTTTTAAATCATCTTAAACCCGATTAGGGTTTCTAGCTGAATCAGATTTTAACCTCAAATACTATAGCAAATCGGGTTTACCTTTGATTCGCTTAGTTCGCTAATCAAACGAACTCCAATTTGACCCAAACTAGTTTTGTTTAATTCGCCTTCACAAGAGAA
The DNA here is from genome assembly GCF_044706935.1 of Curcuma longa. Taxonomy (NCBI): domain Eukaryota; kingdom Viridiplantae; phylum Streptophyta; class Magnoliopsida; order Zingiberales; family Zingiberaceae; genus Curcuma; species Curcuma longa. The sequence goes on along the minus strand of NC_133877.1, from coordinate 8,794,949 downwards.
ATCTTCTCATCGCATCCGTTCTGCTAAAATCTCTTCTATCATAAATTAAATTGTTTGGTTCACTAATCAAATGACCTCTGATTTGAATGAAATCAGTTTCGTTTATTTCATCTTTATAAGATAGATTTCATCATATTGTCCTTTGTTTAGTCCAACCAGACTTTATTTCTCTCATTCTGAAAATCTAATTCTCAAACTCGTTTTAAGTCCTTTGAAGAACTTGTTGTGCGTGTGACCCAATAGGTTCCCGATTATGTTAGATGTCCATAATTAAACATTAATTATGGAATGATCATGAGTAGCACCTAGTAGTACACCATGATCCCCAATTGACCAAAAAATCAACCATTGATATTCCAGAATATCTTCTAAACCCTTCAGCAGCTACATTGAATCGTGGCTCGTTCCTTTCACCATCTTATACCCGCCTGGTTCAGGACATGGTCTATGTGTCAGTCCACACTAGGATGACTATGTCACATCTAGCCCAAGCTGCTTTCCTATCCTGTAGATTCAAGTTACTCGTACATGTGTCCAAGAGTACTGTACTCTTGACATGTAATGCTTTGTCCAAAGGCTTTTAGTAACAATCCTAACAAACGGCCGCAAGGTATACGCCTCTTTTTCAAGGAGCGGTGAATCCTCCGTGGGCTATTCAAATACCTTCGGGCACTTTGACTTATATCCAATCATCTCGAGTCCACACCTCCTTGGCGATGTTTGCTTAAGATGTCAAAGTATAAGCCTCCATGACCAAGGTGACTTGAATACCGCAAGTCAAAGGAAACTCGCACTTAAGTTGCATTGAGATCTTCATTGACATATGTATAGAGCCATATGAAGTCTCAAGGCAGGTCACTCCAATGAATTGATTACCTTTAACTAGCATCCACGTTTAACTCTCAACATTCAATGTCTCCAGCAGTGAGATTAGTTGCTTGGTTAACCAAGAAGTTTAAACATGCTAGTCTCAACAGAATTGATGACGTCCGTGCTCATCAATTCCTCGACTAGGGATAATTTCAATACATTCATATTGCACATATAGAGATGCTCACGAGTTGTGATACAATTACAAATTCTCTCATGCTATGAATCGTATTGCGAACATTCAATATTTGAGTTTAAGATCCAATCAAACACATATGGAATGCACACTCAAATAGTGAATTGCTATTTATTCAATAAATAATATAATCATAAGGTGATTACCTTAGGATACCTCTCAAATCTAACAGTTCTCTCCTATTTCGGATTCCAATATTGAGCTTCTATAGCCTGTTCCAATATGCTAATCTCGACATCTTGCTTCGCCACCATCACTATCATCGATCACCATCATCGCTAGATGTTCTTCCCTGATCCAGAACCAATTAAGCTTGGGGTTGCCCTAGTTCACTATGTGAGAATCCTTGATTGTTAATTTTCTCCCCTTTTAGTTTATAGTTTGATTTCTTAGAGATTTGAATGTTTAATTCAACTTTGGTTAAATTTTATTTGTGTTAAATGTGGATTTTTAGTTTAGATGATCAATTGTTACTTTAGTCTAGTAGTTAGGGTTTAGTTAATTGCTTGTTCTCCTTTAGATCTCTTGAATAGGCTTGCATTGGTAGTGTAGGTCGTGTGGATTTTCGTTAAGAGAATGATCTATGTTTTCTTGTTTCCTTAATTACAATTGTGCATTTTAAGGAACCCCCATTTAAATATCAAAAATCCAAAATCATTTATAAATAATTCAATTCTAAAATTTATCATGCATTAACTATATTCCTTAAGAGACGACCCGAGTTACCCAATACTATATTAGTTAGGGGGTTTAGTAATTAATTTGAATTAGTAATCATCCCATCTTACGATACAGATGTGTTCACCCTATCCCTATCTTGCTTTCATGGTGAATGATAAGCTTTGACTAGGAGAGCCAATACACCAAAAACCAAGGAAGGGGAGTGGAGTATTGGCAACAAGGTTTCCATCATCAATCACCACAAGTAGAAAGCTTTGGTCTTGTTGGCCCCACTCGCTATCGGCGTTTGAATGGAGCAATTGACCATTTAAACTAAGTGAGCTATCTATATACCTACTCCTTCACCAAAGCTTCTAGATTTTTGTTTTTATTGATCAAGACCATGTTCTATGTTCGTATAAAGATGGGACCTCTTGAAGGGAGTCGGGAGGGAAGGATCCCTATTTTATAACGGGCCAGAATTCTCTCTAGATAGCTCCATATGCGACACTTTCTTCAAGCTATCTTGTTGATTTTATCCCGTCTTCTCTCTTCCTAGTGGTCCCATAGCAGGTAGCCACCCGTCTTCTCCCCTCCTAAGAAAGAGACCAAAGAAGGTTCAACTAGTGCTCAGAGTTTGGTCCAAGGATCCACTTCGTACCCTTCCTTCAAATAGTGATAGCTTTGCACAAACTGAGACAGGGGTACCACTCTTGACCGACGAGCAAGGGGTATCACTAGGGTGCGAGAAATGAGACAATGCCACTAAAAAGAAAATCAAAGCTGATGCGAAGGCAACCCAAACCTTCCAGTGCGGACTAACCAAGGAAGAAAATTCTACTTTGAAGGCACAAGTTGAGGACCTTAGTTTATTAGAACGGTTTACTTCGGGCTCTAAGTACCTCGATATGATACTTGAAACTCAAAAGGCCATATACAATCAATCTGGACTCAGATACAAGGCTAAGAAACAACATAGAGTATATCTATTACTAGTTAATTGAAAGAATAGATGTAGAGTCCAAGCATGAGTTCCTAAATCAAGTTTGAGAAATCAGGTTGGACTGAACCAATATTGGATTTTGAAGGATCATATACACTATTTGATTAGACTTTATCAGGGTTATGATTCATGGGGAGTCAATAGAAAATATATTTTTCTTGTTAATTAAAATGCATGATTGCATAATTTAATACTTTTATTACGTATGCTTAGTTTATTTCTTGCTTAACTTAGAATAGTTAGATAAGGATATAGATTTAATTGACACTTGCCCAACATAGTACCAAGGTGAGGTGAGATAATAGTAGGTCAGGAAAGTTTAGTCTAGGTAGTTAAGTAGGGTAAGAAGTATCTTATTTGGTCTACTTAGCTAAATGGAATTGACTAAAGCTACCTTGCCACATCTTAGACTAGTTAGACTAGGGGTTTTCAATAGATTAGCTAAGTGTTCAATTTTTTGAATAAACTTTGTCTAAGAAAGTAGTCGTTGCTCCGACACCCAAGAATATCTCTGTGCCTCGCCACATCCTAGAAGTTGAAACTTAAAATGTGCACTTAATTGATCAACAGTTAAACTCAAATTTAACTCAAGGTCAAACAATCCTTGGAATTCAAACTAAATTAATTAAAGATAAAATTGATAAACTATCTTACACAACCCATAGGACCAACATTTTTTATAATCTAGAATGGGTGAGATGAAAAATAAGTAGTAAAAATCAATCAACCACCGTTTAACTCTAATTATAGGTTGGATGTGTAGAAACATAAAGATTTGGACCAATATGTGTTGGATAGTGGGTGTTCCAGAGACATGATTGGAGACAGACTGAACTTTATTAAATTGAGACTCAAGAACCTAGGATCCGAAGCATTCGAAAATGATGATAAACTTAAGGTAATCAAAACAGGTAATCTTGAATTGAGTTCTAATTTTATGATTCATAGAGTCTTGCTAGTTGATAAATTTGAGTTCAATCTGCTTAACATAAGTCAATTATGTGATTTTGTATAGTTGGTTACATTCTCCAATTTTGAATATTTGATTAAAAATACTGAAACCATTGAAATAACACTTAAAGGACTTAGGAAGGATAATATTTATACAATTAATCTACCACGCTCCTCTACCAATAGGAAAAGATAGCTCACTAAGCATACTAGCAAACAACTACATAGAATCTATCATGCTAGTATTTTTCTATAAGAACAACCAAACAATACTAAATGACATGGCAATGTGCAAACATGAACATGAAAAATATGGTATATGAACATACTAGATGTAAACAAGAAGTATGAAACATAAAACTAACTAACTAACTAACTAACCAAGAATTCTAAAACTAACAAAATCTAAAACTATCTAAATCCCCCAAACATGAATTAAGAAATATTGTCAATGAAAATAAAATCTAAAGAGGTTGAAAGTAAAAAATAGGGAAGTGAGGGAGGTTACCGAGTGATGCATGCCAAATAGGGCTCCCAAAAGTTCATCTTAGTTTCTAACATAAATTTAAATGATATTTTTAGGTATAAAGATAGGTCATCATAAGTTTCAATTGGTACCAAACTTTAGATCTTTGAAAGATCTTCGATTTGACTAATTGTATGTCCTATAGTTCATCCTTCATCAAAAGTTATGGCTGCTTGAAATTTAGTCTGCAAAGTGGCATGGGTGTGATGGCCAATATGCCCCATCTGTGTTTCTTGCATTTGTGTGGCTGCCAAAGTTCAGCAAGCAACATGGTGTAGTGCCCATAGACATAGCTAGCCCATGTCACTTGCTGTTTTGACATATTTTGTTGACAGAATATGGGACAACCATATTTTTCAATATAGCCCACTCGCGTTCCTCTTTGGAATGCTTCCCACACCCGTAGCCATTGCCACGGTCAACTCATGGATCCCTCTAGCCTCGAAATTAAATAAAACATAAAGTTAAAACTACAAAAAAAAGATAAACTTAATTGAAAAGCAAGAAAGAAAGTTGTGTTGTTTCCCAAGAAGTGTTTGTTTATAGTCATAAGCTCGACCCCTATTAGCACATGGTTTGAGATGGTCGCATTCCCCTCTTCTCTCAATAGGTCCATTAATGAAGGATTTTTTGAATTTTGCTCGTGTCGGAACAAGATACTTCCTTACTTGATTGTTGCCATCCTTTGGTCCTCCATCAATTATTCTCAACATCAAAGAATGATAATATCCTTTAAACCTTGCTTGTAGAGGGACAAGGTACTAGCTAGCTCCATCTCTCAGTCCTTTATCGAATACACTCAACTTCAAAGAGACGTCAGGAGGTCATCCATGATATTATTCTACTTCTACCTACTGCAACCAATGCAACCTGTAATAAACATCATCAATAGAAGATTGATTAGTAGCCTTAGATAAATCAAATGAAATTTTACCTTCACTAATTTTTAAAGGGAGTTCATCATCAGTTATGGCTTCGACGGTGGCTAAGAAAGGCTTTCTTGAATCCTTGAGGTTTAGAGGTAATTGAATCAAAGTTATGCATTCCTTAGTCTCAAATTTATATTGCTCAAGTTCCTCTTCATGTGATATCTAAGTGGCTTCCAATTCTTTTCTTCTTGTGGCTGAGGAAAACTTTTCTAGAATATCAGGAGTTTAAGGATCCTTATCCATCACTAATATAACAAAATCAGCAGACACAATTGAATTTCCTTCTTTAAGTGATGTCTTGGTCAATTGTTGAGGAAATGGTATCGATGACCTATAAACCCTTGCTTGAGTGGTGGGGTTAAGCTCTTCTAGTTTCGTTTTGTCCTTTTCTTCATTGGCATACCCACCTTTCTCTACAAGTTCTTTGAGCTTCCTATCACTCCTCAATTCGATGACATTACAATGTTCACCGGGGATTATGTCGAGTTAAATGGGATACTTACTTGAGACTCAAGATGGAGATCTAACGTATTGTGAGGCCAATTCCTCGAAGTTAGCTTCTAACTATTTGATTCCTTCATTTTGCTTACTTCATAGGATGATGGCATTCTCCTTCAGGTTTTCCAAACTAGATTTTGTTGTCTATTTTTTCTATCCCACAATGAACAAAGTTGGTCATGCTTTTAGGCATGGTCGTGTTAGGTTCTGTGTTGGCTTCCAACATCCTTTGTTGTAGGCATACAAACATATCATGATCGTTTAAAGGGTATTCTTAAACTTTCACAAGAGACCTATATTGAAAATGTGTTTGATCAGTATAACATGAAAAATTGCACACCTAGGGACACACCTGTGTCAAAAGGTGATAGATTTAGCTTAAAATAGTGTTCACAACTTGAACTTGAGATAAAGGAAATGCATAAACTCCCTTATGCATAGGTTGTGGGGAGCCTCATGAATGCAGAAGTTTGTATGCATCCAGATATTACTTACATAGTAGAGATGTTGGGCAAATACTTAAGTACCTATAGACTAGAGCATTAGAAAGCAATGAGTTATGCAGTATTTGTAGAAAATTAAAATATTTATGCTCATGTATATGAGGTCTAATCACCTAGAGGTGATTAGATACTTCACTACCAAAATATAGGTTATTAGCAATGAAAATTTTTGACGAAATATTTTCATCGTAAATTGATGATGAAATTTGTGACGAATCAAAGATTCATCACCGATTTGCAATAAATTTTGTGACAAAAATACTTTAGTTGTAGAAGTTGTGATGTAATAATTTTCGTTATGAAAATATCACAAAACTAATGTTTGTCGCTAAAATCATTGGTAAATTGGCGACAAATGTGGATTCGTTGCCAAATTGGCGATGAAATGTGGATTTGTCACCAATTTGGTGACAAACCATGGATTCATTGCCAACCTTTTGTGATGAATCCTTAATTTGTTGCCAAATTGGCGATGAATCCATGATTCATCATAAAATTTTGGTGATGAATCATGGATTCATCGCTAATTTGGCGACAAAAATAGATTTGTCACCAAAAACTCTAACTTATCTGCCACCGCCCTAACTTTTCCTTTCTCTTCTTCCTCCTGCATAATTTCTCTCCGTCTGACTATCTCCTTAGCAACCCAATCCGATGATTTTTTCTGCTTTCTTTCTCTCTGATCCCTCCGGCGACTACAACGGCGACGGCGATGAGCTAGTTACATTTGAAAACCCAAACCCTAGTTTTGAATAATTTGATCATGAGATTAGATTTCACCGACTATATTCGTTGTGAGAGAAGATCTGAGTTACCCTATACTACCTTAGTGTAGAGAGGGGTTTCTATAATTATTTGATACCGTAGCACAACATATTTCGACTTTAATGTGGGGTTGTTGACAGCCTTTGCGTTATCTTCTTGGGTTCCTTGCATAGGTATCATTCTGTTCTCATCTAATCATTGGTGAAGATTTAGTGCTACATTATCAATAATGTCGTGTGCTTCATGCAACCTCTTGTTCATCAAGGAGCCCCCTATAGTTGAGTCACACAAGGCCTTTGTCGAGTATGATATGTTAGTGTAGAACATGTGGATCACTAACCATTTTTCAAGTCTATGATATGGGCATTATTGCAAGAGTCCATTGAATCGATCCCATGCCCTGAATATGCATGAATTGAGCATTGATGTGTTGAAAGAGTTTTGGTGTTGACCTACTTATTTAGGATCTCTTTTCACAATATGTTTAATCTCGAAGATTGATATGTATCTGAGAATAGTTATGATTCATAAAGCTGGACTAGTACTTTTATTTTCTAGGTGACCTCTCACTACATTTTGGTTACTAGAGAAACACTTGGTGTAGAATCGATGTGAGCACTAGAGGGAGTGAATAGCACTTGTCATTTTTTTACGCTTTTTTGGAAAACTCATAACTCGAATACACAGCGGAAGATATAGTAAAACATAAGTATGGGCCTGTTTGTTTTGACTTAGTTTATAGTCACTGGCTGCTACTCCAAGGCTTGTAGTCCTTGACCACTTACATTGGCCAATTCACTAATAAACTCGTTCTCTTACGAGAAAGAGTCTCACCTTTACAAAAAATGTAGGATCGGTAAAAACATTTAGTATCCTAGTAATTAAGTACAAATAGATGAAGTATAATAAATAAAGTTACTAACAAAGGAATGGAAGAGTGTGTGCAGTTGTTGGTGCAGTGTTCTGACATTGTGGCAGTGTCTTGGGAGGTTCGTTTGCATTTAGAGTTACATTGGAATGATTGTGAATTTGTGCTCTAGGGTTTGTCCTCGCAACTACTTTTATTGACAGATGCGGGCGCCTAGATCTCCTTCTGGGCACCTCCACATTGGCTCGTCGATCCGCTTTCGATGTTGACTTAGTATCTCTGGGTGCCTGTATCCCTTTCGGGCACTAAATACAAACGAGGAGGTTATCAGATCAGCTTTGACTCTGCTACGCCTTAACCTTCTTCGAGTGCTTGGAGCTTTCCAGGTGCCTGGAGCCTTACGAGCGCTTGGAAGATGAGGTGTACCTGGCCAATCCTGACTCACCGCCTCATCCGCTTGGTTGGCTCGAAGAGCTGACATCCGGGCACTGCCTGGACCATCCAGTCGCTTGGATCCAATAAGGGTGCTCGAAACTTGAAGTTTCGATTTCTTACTTTCTTACATCACAGAGTTAGCATAATATATTTTACCAAAAATTAAACAATTTTACAACTATCTAATCTTGACTTTTAGGTTTTTAGTGAAACCCTAGGTTAGACTGATATCTATTATTCTCTTCAAGGGAATCCGTCCTCACCTACTCATTTCAAGAGAATTTACCTTTGCCAATCATCTAGTCGTCTAGACCTAGTTGGACTTTTGCTCAACATCTTATCCTCAACCCCAAGAGTTTCTTCTAATGTCCAATCCTCGTTGACCCATCAATCCGCCTAGACTTTCTTGCATGGTACTTTGATCTGCCAAGTCTTCCTGCCCAATTCACCTGACTAGGACTTTCTTTCCTAGTTCTACAGACTAGGACTTCTTTGCCCAGCCTTAACTAGAACTTTCCTATGCTCCCTGCACACTCAACTAAGATTGTTAGCACACAACATAATCTTAACTTGAACCCTTTGCCATAATTAAAACATCAATTCTATTATCTAATGCTCCCTATACTAACAATCTCTCCCTTTTTGATTATGGTCATCTGGTTCAAAGTTAAGATAAACTTACAATGAAAGGTTAAACCATTTCAAAAAATCTCATGTAAGGAAAAAATCAAGCTCCCTCTTAATTCAAACTCTCCCCTTGAAATTAAGGTTAACTTTGAAAAATATTTCATAATGCACTTGACATTGTCCTTTTCTTTATTATTTTAAGTTTTGAGGACCACTCAAGTAAAACTTAATTTTAAAACAAGTTATTTTTTTAGAAAACACTTTATGAAAAAATGTTTTATAAAATATTTTGCTTTTAAACACTTTAATGAAATTTTCTTGAAACACTTTAGAAAATAATTTAAAGAAATTTTCTTGAAACACCTTAGAAAAGAAATTTTTTATTTACTTTTTCAACCGTGAACAAACATTTTAGAAAAAAAAATTTATTTAACTTTGAAAAGTTACTCTCTCTCTTCCTTTACATAATCAAAAATATATTTATAAGGGGTTTAAAGAGTTTTTAGAAAAAAATTTAAAGTGTTTGAAATTTATAAAACTTTTGAAATAAACTACTTTGAATAAAAGGATATGCAATCATAAGAATAATATTGAACACAGAGTTTTAAGGATGTAAAAGTTTGGGAGGTCTTGAGTCTAAGCATGATGCCTAAATTTGTATAATATATAAGTAAAAGTTAAGCATCTATGAATTCATCTTTATTCCCATGTGTAACTTGTTGTTACTAGCTGACTATCAAAAGATAGCAGTTTTCATTAAATCAGTTAAGTTAAGTGTATGCTTCTATCTAGTCTTTTACTATGAAGGAATATTTAACTTGATCAATGTGCTTATGTATTTTTAGCCTAGATTTATTTTGATGCAATGATATAAGCATCTAAAATTCAAATTTTTACCCTATGCATCTCATATCATTCTAAGTTTCACAGTACACAAGCAAGTTAGTCCTAATGTTTTTGTGAGAGGCGGGTAACCTAAATTTATAGGTGTATGCATTCTACTAGGAATGCTTAAGTTAAGTCCAGAATTCAATTAATTTTGAAAATTCATAAATTTAAAAATATAAGTTTTTGAAAATAGGTTTTGAAAGATTATGTTTTGAAAACATAAGTAAAAATAAATTTTAAAAAATTAAGTTTGAAAAACATAACTTAAAAAAATATTTTTGTAGAAATAATGAGCATAAACTCTATTCTATTAAGCACATTCCTAAACTTCCTTAAAATGTTAGAGGCACTTTACTAAAATACCAAATTTAAAAATCACCACACATCTCATAAAAATGATATTTTTGGGGCCTAAAATTGGGTTGTTAGGTTCCACCCAATAATCAAATGGAGATCTTTGAACGAAATTTAATATATTGTATGCCCCATTGTTCAACCCGAGTAAAATGTTATGACCTTTGTAAGTTTATTCTGTTGTTCCACATCAATGGTTCGTCATAGGGCAGCAAGGAAGATAGCCATGTTCCACTCTAGAAGCTCTAATTTAATGTTTTTCGACTGCCTCTTCTTCTCGAATAATCCATGGCCATGGCAGGCACAATAGGCTAATCATAGATCATGTTGCAATATGTGTTTCCTTGACTTTTCATCTCTAAATTTGCTCCAAATGTCAATATCTTTACGTCCTATCAATGTAAAGCATAAAACACAGTCATCATAACAAAAATGATGAAATGAATGCAAAATTAAGAAGATAACATAAATGCTCATGAGTGTTGGGATCATCTCGGTGCAATGTGCATATTTACACGTTTCACAAACATGCGCAGTGGAATAAAATAAATAATTACACCTATTATTAATAAAACACACGCAACACATGCAAGAAATAACAGTATACAAGGCATGACTAAAAATTAAAATTTTATAAAATAGTAAATATTCTACGCATTCTCATTGATGGCGTTGAGCGCAGTTAGCATCAATCGAGTGGTCCTTGTCGATGTTCTACCTCTACTGGTGGTTGATGACTTAGGATTTTTACGAATTAAATTGATTCAATTTTGGACTTTTACATTAAAAATAATTATTTATTGAATAAATTTGACTTTAATTGTCCTATATTGCATTATTTAAGGATTGATATAATTTTTGTGATTTAATGGTGAATTTTGGCATTAATTTGATTTTTATTGATTTTAGGGCTAAAGTCGGACCCAACTCGAGCCAAACCGTGGTCAACTCAAGTCAAAATTGCCAAATCGATCAAGCCAACACGGAGGACATGACTCAGATCGAGCCCGATCAAAATTCCAGAATTTTTCGCAAACCCTAAAGCCCTAGATCAAGTCAGATCATCAAAAGCAAAACGGACGGCCAGGATTTTTTTTGATCAATCGGAGGCTATTTAAACGCAACTTAGGGAGGAAAATCTTCGGCGCCACTGTTCCTCGTTCTCCCGACGCCGATCCTCTGCTGATCGATGTACCAAACGGCGGCCTCCCTCCTTCCCAAATCTTTTGCCTTGCGTTACTTAATCCACGAGGAATCCAATACGGTTCGTTGGGAAAAATCCAGTAGCTGGAGAACGCGCGGCTGAGAAGGTTTCACGGCGGCGTTTTGTTCTCTGTTTCCGCTTGTTCCGGTAGTTCACCGTGGAATCCGAAGCCATCAACTGACGAGGGGTTCTCTGAGGTTCGGTGTGTACTCCGGAATTGTCACAGAACTGATTGGGGCAAGAAGAAGAGAGAAATCTGGTTTTTGCAGCTTCCAGACCCACGGCCGAGACCCTGTTTGCACCGCCGAGGGTTTCTGCGGGAAAATTCAGCGTTCGGCTGCGAGCAATATACCAGCAACTAGCTTGAAGATTCCAAAGGGATTGTTGAATTCCACGTTGTTGGATTCAGCGGTTTGATTGACACCGAATCAAGGAAGCAACAAAGAAGAATTGAGGGACGAGTTCTGATTTTCATTCACTGTTTTTCTATTTCTGAACACTGCTGTTTATTCTCATTAGATCTTGGATTATTGTTCTGTTCTTTTGCCGGTTAATTACATAATTTAGTTGATTCCTAATTCCAGTTTAGTTGTTTTGGATTTACTTTAGTTCCTCAGCTTAAATCTGTTTGATTTCGGTTTCAGGTAGATGGTTTCTGAAATTCCCAGTTTCTGATTGCTTGGTTCTGATTTTAAATCTCTTTGTTCTATGTTTGTGTTCAAATCAAACCTTGTGCACTTGGTTATTAGCTCAATGCTTTGGTTTTGTTTTGATTTTGCCTAGTTTTAAAGCCTCCATTAGCTGCTTTGTTTCGGCAGATTTCTGAATTTCCAGTTGGCACTGTTCTGTGCCAAGTTTTCCCAGCATATCACGAAGTTAGGCCTTTGTAGTTCAAGCTTCATTTTTGATGTTGGTTAATTGAGTTTAAATAGCCAATTGTTTAGCTGAGTTCAACCCTTCTTGAAATCTAACTTTGCATCTCTGATAATTGATGTCATGGCATGGTTTTGTGCCAACTTGCATGATCATGTATCAGAATAACTAGGTTTGATAGGCTAGGTTTCATTTGAAGAACTACACCTCTGGTTTTAGTGAATTTAAACTGATTTGTCTCATCATGTTTGCATCTAGTGCTTTAATCTCCATTTAGATTCAATTTAAGTTAGTTTCGGATTTTAACAGTAAGGTTTCTAATAGTTTTTCATTAGCATTTAGATTGCTGTTAGGAATTTATTTTGTTTTTGTTATTAGTGTAAATTGATTTCAAATCATTGTATTCTTAATTTATATTTCATTTTAAAACACCAAAAACCCCATTTTACCTTATGGTCAAGTTTGACTTGACTTTATGCCACATCATGGTCAAGTTTGACTTGACTTTATGTTATCTCATGGTCAAATTTGACTTGACCAAATGACTTCAAGTTGATGTGGCATAAATGTTGGCCAATGATGGTGCTCCATATCATCAAGCATGCCACATCATGGGAGTTACCAAGAGGTTGTAACTCATGGCATTAAATGGGATTTTGTAACCCCCTCACCCATTGAAGAGTGGCTGGCCACATTAGGATGAATGAAGGCAATTCATTTTGTCATTCAAGCCTCTTGAAGCTTTCTTCCTCCTTGGATTTTTCCTTCTCTTCTCCCTCTCCTTCTCCCTTGGCTGAGACTCCCTAGAGTGCTAGCACACTCATGAGTTTTGGTCTCCATCCTCTTGTCCGTGTGGATACGTGTAGAGGGGTGTACGCTTGATACTCTCGAGATCCAACGTCGAAAGGAAGAGCGGGATACGCGAAGGGCACGCCTCAAGGGTAAACTCTCTTCATGTAGATGTAAGAGTTGTAAAAACATGTATAAGTTTTATTTTTTGTTCTTCGCACGGATCCGTGGCCTGGGTTTCCACAACACAAAAAGCGGTTTTTACGGTCCGAAAAATCCAACATCAACAAAATCGATGACGTTCGTATTCATCAATTCATCGGCTAGGGATAGTTTCAATACTTTCATAATTACACATGTAGAGAAACTCACAGTTTATGATCGTATCACAAATTCTCTAATGCTATGAAATGTATTGTGGACATTCAGTGAACAAGTTTAAGATCCAATCAAACATATAAAATATTCACTTAAACAGTGAATTTATTCAATAAAAAGTACAATCATAAGACAATTGCCTTAGGACACCTCTCAAATATAACACTAGTGTCATTATCAAAATTAAAGTTCGATCATCTAGTACTTCACGCACCAACACTAAACTTTAAATCTATTTGGGGTATTGGATTTCCCTATCACCAGCCAATTGTTGCCCATCACCAAATCGACTATTAATCTTGACTATAACCATCTCTAAGGTCAAGTTCTCCTATGTTAAGTTATATGATTGTCCCCCTATGGGTATAAGTCACTCGACACAACTCACCAAAGATTTACACTTGTATCTTGACTTTGGCCCCCAACTCTTTGTCATCAGATTACTCAATCCCTCAAGTGCGCAAAAGCCCATGACTTCTCCACATGCCATCTTTCATTTCTTCACATACAAAGTGTGACTCCATTGGTTGTCGTCCTCGCAATCTCAATTCTTGTCTTATGGTCCGTCAATCAGTCTCATGCAACCTTCTCTGATCTCTACAAACCTCAAGTCATCGAGCTATCAACATCAACTTGACTACATTAGTTCAATGCTCCAGAGTTTCTCTAGTACCACATTAATACTCCTCATCCTGTGGTCCCTTGTATGTTCCATACCATCCTTCTCTGATCTTTTTAGACTTCCAAGCCACTGAGTGTGTCACCTTGATCATGACAAGCCATCGAGATCTCTAAGCTCCATATATGTTTATGTAATCCCTACATACTAAAACACACATATCAAATCTTGAGTTAATACTTAACTTTTTTGCACAAATATTAAAACACAAGGCCACACAAATTGCTTAGGACATGATTGCACCAACAACCCTTTGTTGGAACCATGCCTTAGTGGACTTGTAACAGAAATTCACCACCTTCATTGACACCACTTCAACTTGTCTTAAAATTTGTAGTCCAATAGTCTCTGAATGATTGGAATTGGAAATAGGATGCATGGAGCATATTATTTCATGAAAATAAATAATTCTTTCCTTAGATGTTTTGTTAGGATGAAATTTATGTTTATATGAGATTTGATCACTTCTCTTTGTTCTATCAAAAAGTTATATTGTAATTGAATATTGCCTTTTAAGTTCTTGATTGAATCAGTTTCTCAAAATGATAAAATGGCAGAAATTTTTTTTACCATGTTAGAATGATATAAAATCTAGTTGAAATAGTATATTTCATGACCTTATAAAAAGTGAAAAACTTGCCAATGATTTGCTACCATCATTCAAAAAATTTACCTTGATACTACTATCTTCTGATTTCTAGTTCATTTATGATGTGATAGAAATCCATTATTGTTGAGGTTGGATGTTGAATTGGACAACAATGATGTGAAAACTAAGTGATGTAGATGTTGATAAGGTGAAGGTCATCCAACCCAAGATGGAGTTGCCCATCCTATGCATGCTAGAAAGAATGTTAAAGGGTGTCAAAGTTATCCGACACCTCCAATGTTTAAGTCACACAAAATTAAAAGTAAAAAAAAGGAATGAAAAGACATTGTAGAGTGTGAGATTGTGAACCTCTTTACTGGTAGATATACTTGCGTATTTATAGGTGTGGATGGTGGGAAACCATGACTAGGTGTGAATTATACCTACAAAGAGTCATGTCGCAACATGGCTTGGGCCTACAGGGATAGGTGGTATAGGGGGAGGGTGATATCTAAGTATGGATCATAGTGTCAAGAGTAGGTGAAATGGAAAGTATGCTTAGGTATAACTAAGCATCCTCAAGAACTCAGGACAAAGAAGTTAAGGAACTTGGAAAGGAAAGCTCAATAGAAGAGAGCTCAGGGAGTTGGAGAGCTTAAGGAATTCTAATTGCTTGAGTAACTTTGTGCATTCAGAGTGAAGAGCTTAGGGAGCTCTGAGTAGTCAAAGGGAGCTCGAGAAACTCTAAATAATCAAAGGAGAGCTCAAGGATCTTAGCATAGGCTATCCACTTGGCTCCTAGACATTGAGACGCCAACCTAATCATGAGGTTGGCCCTTGAACCAAAGGTCTTTAGACAAGCAAACAATGAGTGAGCTGATTTGGAATAAATTCAATGGGCATGATTTACTGACCTAGAGTAGATCTACATTAAGGTGTATCACTAGCCCCCCTTTGGGACCGAATGGTCAAGCTAAAGTGGGGTGAGTAACAATCAATCAAATTGCAAATGATGATTCTACCTACACTTGCTCTCACTAGCAAGGTTACAAACAAATATTAGTAGTGGAAATAAACATAAAGGAAATCATACTTACAAATTGACTAACACATTTATTTAATGTGGTTCAATAGCCCCTAGGCTCCTACTCCATGATCTACAATTCATTAGTGGATCACTCTGTGAAAGTACTACTGACTTTCTCCTTTTCGATGGTCAATTACAGAGGTAGAGAAATCTCTTATAATATAAGGAGATTATAAAAAAAATCCTATGGGATTACAAAGCATCTAATAGAGTTTGGCCAACTTTATTCAACCAATTTGAAGCCACTCCAGAGTAATCTTTTATGGCTGCCAAAATCTTGCTATAAGACTTCCCACTGCTTAATATTGATTACTTCATTTTCATTAGTCAACTACTCATTGCAATCTGATTATTGTTACATAATGAGAGCTTCTTTTTATTTTCCATGTGGTCGAACAATCGATTAGTCACTTACCATCAACCCATTGCTCAGTTGACTCAACCAAGGATAAAATGTTATTAGTTACTGACTCCTCTGACCTAGTCGACTACTCTACTCTACTAATCTACCAGTCAGTTGATGTCCATCATCAATTGATCGATCCACCCCTAAACTTAGAATTCATTTAGGGTATTAGGTTTCCCAATCACTATTTAACTACTATCCATCAATTATTAACTATTGACCCTGATATGATCACCTTTAGGGGACGTTTGGTTGGGGGTTATCATTGATAACTTCGGTTATCTATCCAAGGTTATCAATAATAACGTTATTTGGTTCAAGTTATGATCGCTTCCTAAGTAATGTGACATCACTGCTACATCAACAAATGGGTTATAACCCGGAAATGTGATCACCTTGGCAACATAAGATTTCTTGCGATTCTAGAGGTTAACAAAAAAAATTTTCATGATTATCGTTCGATTTTAAAATTGAGTTAATTGAAATGTACCGTGAAATATAATTGAAATCGAGTTAATTAATTTAATAAATTTTAATTTAAATACTTATAAATTTAAAAGAGAAAATTTATTTTAAATTTAAAAAAAATTAATAAATTATATTTATTAAATTAATAAATTATTTTATTAAAATAATTATTTTAATGAGTTATTTTACTAAAATATATAAAAATATATTTTAAATTTAAAAAATAAAATTAATAAATTATATTTATTAATTTAATAAATTGTTTATTAAAAAATCAATAAATTATATTTATTAATTTAATAAATTATTTTATTAAAATATATAAAAATTTATTTTAAATTTTAAAAATAAAATTAATGAATTATATTTATTAATTAAATAAATTATTTTAATTATTTATTAAAATATATAAATTTATTTTAAATTTTAAAAATAAATTATTTTTATTTTAATATATTATTAATTTATTATCATCATTTATAATATTAATATCAATATTATTAATTTAATTTAATTTATTCTAAAAATAAATTGAATTAAGAGTAATATAATAAATGTTAAACTAGTTATGTTTTATTTTTTTTAAATAAATAAGTTGAACCAAATAACATTAGATTATGTTTTATATCCCATAATCTTGATTATGTAATTATCTGGTAATCACATAACCAAGATTATATATGATAACTTGAACTAAACGCACCCTTAAAATTAATTTACCTCAGTTAAATTCTACCTTTATCTTTTATGGATTTAACACTCACAATTCAATAGAGTCTTACTAAAAGAATAATGCAAAGTCAAATTACTAAAAGAACAACAAAACACATTAAATTGCATATTAAAAGAAACGTTCAAAAGAGAAGAACGATAAAGAAATATATTTAAGCAGAGTGCGAAACAATGATCCAATAAAAAGAACTAACAACTTAGAGTCGATTTATTCTCAATTGAGGACAATAATATAGACAATGAAACAATTACATAAAAAGGAAATAAGGTTAGAGAAATAAATTAAAGAATAATTTAAAATTGAGACTAAAGTAAATAAGTTAATAATATTTAAGTTAAGAGTAAACTAGCATTTTATAAATAAAAAATAATGTTTAAGTTAAGACTAAAGGAAATAAGGTATGGTATTTTAAAGTAAACTAGCATTTTATAAATAAAAAATAATTCTAATTCTAATTAATTGTAGACGTTATTTATTTTTATTTGCTTAGTAGATTCTATAAAAAGTATAGAGTTATATTATTTTTTTATTTTGAATTAATACAATTTTTAATTTGTCCTATAAGATTTTTTTTCACTTCATCAACGTCGTTCAAATTCTTGGATGATTTTGATAAAAAAACCTGTGCTTAAAATTTACTTAGGTGGATCGGAAAGAAAACAAAACAGTATGTCTCCAGGATTAATCGGACGAAATCTAAACACCTGAATTATCAAAAACAAAGCATAAAATATCTTCAAGCCGCATAATTAGTAGAAATCCGAATTTTAACTGCTGCTTTAGGGGGAAATAAAAATCCATAAAACGATGAATTATATATATATCTCCTCAGTTTGCATATGAATCAATTTATGTTGACATAATTAGAGTTTGCCAACTCAACTTATGTGGGTGGCCATCATCCTGAAACACTTACCAAATCAATCTCAATTCACTTTTTTTTATTAATAAGATTTTACATGTAGATTTATGTAGTTACAAGCATCGTGCAAGTAAAAAGAAAATACGATCTGAACTTGCTGACCTGGAGGATTCAACTGAAAAAAAAAAACCTTTAAATACAACAGATAATTAATTTATCTTGCCCTTGCATTCTAGCAATCCGGATCCTGAAACTAATACAAGCAGAACTGTTGAGTAAAATTTCAATTCAGAGATCTGATTCCTCATCCAAATCTTGAATGGCAAATTCCACGAGATGAAAGCTTTTGCATTTGCTGAACATAGATCAAGCAGTTTCTGGGCCATATAAACCTCGTTACAAGAGATTTCACAAAACCTATTAAAACTTCTGGCATTACCTGAATAATAAGTAGAGCCTTTTTGGGTTAACGGGACTCCTTATAAGAAGTTCCTCTGCACTGATCCAGATGAGAAGCGAGAAGCCAATCCTTGTGTCATATTGTCAGCATCAAAGTTGACCTTTTTCCGCCCAGCAGTCAAATCTTTCTCACGGTCCCAAGGTTTCCAAGGATGCTGACCTTCCCATTCTTCTTTCTCTGGACGCTTTACTTTCTTTTTTGGACGAGAATTCTCCTCTCTGTGTTTTTGCACCAGTGATACCGAACGTTTTGAAGCATTATATTTGTCAACTAAGTCAGCATCCCTCGTCTGTCTTTCCTTTTCACCCTCAACATCACCGAGAGTCTTGGCTTTATTATAAGCTTCCAAATAACTAAAACGAAGAATATCATCAGCAAATGTGAATGATGAATAATAAACAAGGCTTTGGCAACCTTGTGGGATGACTTACTTCTGCTTTGCCTTTTGTGCCTTGTCAAGCGGGCTGTTGGTCCAAATGCTAGCATCACCTCGGCCCTCTTTAGTTGTCCTACTAAATGAAGTTGATTGCATAGTCATTCCTGGCTGTTGAAGAAACAAACAAGTAAAGATGCATTTTAAAGCAAGCAATTTGAACACAATAAGTCATAGGATATCAAAAATAAGGTCCATACTTTTCTTTCAGGAGGCAATGTTGTCATCCATTCATCCCTTTTTGATGGTTCCCCCTCATCCTGTTTTATGGGTGTCATAGGCATAGCAAGAAGTTCATCATCACCTTCCATTGATATCCCTGTTAATAGAAATGATTGAGATGATTTTATGAATTTTTAAATAAGACAATTATACAAAATAATCATGGATAACTACCAAGATAGTCAAGACAAGGAATATCTCTTGTAAGGAAGTGAATTATACACCAACAGCTACTAAAAAAACATTCAAATCAAACCTATAAGAATGAATTTTTAATATTTCTTAATTAATTTTATAATAATAGTATTTCTAGAAAAAAAATTAGGAAGATTTTAACAAAAGCTAATATCAAAAAGAATTAGTTGAAACTGAATTAAATAAAACTAAACCAAAAGGTTTTGGTTTGATTTTTTTCCTCGGTTTCCAAAGGTATTCAGCTCAATTCAGTTTGTGAAAGTAAACTCCAAAGAAAAGCAAACACAATCAGGTGGCAAATTTTATGTTGACTTAATTTCCAGCACAGGCCTATGGTTGAAGAATAATAAACGTCTGCAAACATATGTCAGATGCTAAACAAAACTGAAACATAAAAAAGAACAAGTGCAAAACATTGATTCTATAACAAATAACCAGGGATATATCCAGCCTCAATTATAGAGCACAAAATTATGATGAAAAACTATTAAACTAATTAATTAAAAAGGTTATGTGACAGCATTTAATGGACAATTTCTTTAGTGATATGGATAACAAAGTAAAAAAAAAAAAGAGAAGATAATAGCCTTGTGATTTCCTCCACTCAGCAGCTTCACGTAGTGCTCGCAATTCCACCTGCATCAGTGTATAGCAAGTTCAAGAAATTATTCATCCTACTCAATCTAAGGATTGGAACAATATACAATCTTATAATGAACAAACAAGAATATAATGAGAATAAGAAATTAGAATACCTTCATCTCCTCTTCTTCCTCTCTCTGTTTAATATTGTCATCAAGGCTCTTACGCTGCAAAGAATAAATGATGTAACATAATGATATTCATAATCTCAACAGAAATTGCTGAAAGTCCAATTCTTAGGAAGTATAGGCTTCTTTAATAAACAAAGACTTACATGTGAAAATTGCAATACTCACCTCAAGCAAAACAATAGGACATGAACATAATAGATATTGTAATTCTGTTTAACGAAATATTTACACAGATGCTAGATGAGCAATAAATTAAATTTACATGCAAAATAACAGATATTTAGGAGATAACTGCATAAAGCTTAGATGTGGCAGACAACTATACATTCATTTCACAGTACAGTGCTAGGTTGATACCATTCTAAATTCAAAACATTTTGGTGACATGGTTCTTTCTCAATTGAATCCAATGAGATCATGCATTTTCCATTGTACATACAACAAATACTAGCCATTACATACAAATACTTGCCATCCTCACCATAGTTTGAAATCTCGTATCATGTCAGACGAAATAATCGAAATGTATCGTTCTAGTAAATCACTGAAACTCGATACCACTAACGCCAAGGTTCAAGATCTCAAACTGTGTCGTAGTTTCGGTCTTTGACTAGAAAAATATTGTTTCAGTATCATGCCGACACTCTAATGCATAATGTCGATGACAGATTGGAGGTTAAAGAAGGAAGAAGATGAAACAAAAGGAGATATTATCTGTGTTGAATGGTATCGAATTTTAATAGTTTACCGGAATGATATATTTCAAACGTTTCGCCAGACATATACAAGATTGAAAACTATGTTCAATGTCCTTCTTATGTTTCATTTACTTCCTTCTTCAACTCTAATACATTATCAGCACCATGCATTAAAACATCAGCACGATATCAAAACAGTACCATTCCAGCAACAGTAGGAAAGTGGATCCTGATTTTTACAAATTCCTTCAGCAATAATGTCATCACATGGTAAACTAAACGGAATGTGATTATTTTTCTATATTTGACATAATCATAGATGGCTTCGATATAAAACCTTCAACCAAACTGATCCAGTTTTGATTCAGAATCTGTTCTATTGTATTTTGTTTGGCTTGCATCAAACTAGAACCTAACACAGTGCATTTTGCTGATAAAAATAATTGCTTTAGGGTGTTTGGAATAGTTCTTCAACGGCTACTATAACATAATCAAACCTACCTTGTCAGGATCCTGTAAATCTTTGAATGCTTGGTTCAATAATACAAATGCTTGGTGTGCTTGAGGATGAGTACATTTGTCCGGATGCACCAAAAGAGATAACTTCCAGTATCTGGAAAATAGATGCATTAGATGCTTCTGAGGTTGAAAATCGTTGTCTAGACAACAATAAGATAGCATAGCCAATAAGGAAATAGGCAGGTAAGTGGCCATCAAAGAGAATATTGTATTTTACTTTTATAATGCTAGTCATTGATCATATACAATTTGTAATAAGTATGTGTTATAAGAGAACAATCTTAGCTTTTTATGAAGTCCACAAAAGGTGAATCTCAGAGATGTAGACAACTTGAAAGTTATAAAGAGACATCCGACAATTTCTCTCATTTAGAACATTGAAGAATGCATGGATGTTGGACAAGGTTTCTAACCTTTTCTTGATATTTTCAGATGACATCTTCCAATTGACTCCAAGAATGTCATATGGTTTATCAACATCAGCACCAACAATCCGAGCTACCTGAACAACACACATTATCACAGCGTTATTGCACAAATTCAGGATACTATGCATGCAAACTCTCTGTGAGAAAAGAATTTGATACTTTATAAGACAAGTAAACTAATAACATTTTATATTGGAGCTGCAGCAGCTTAACCATGACAACAACTTCAATAAGTCTACCTTTATTGCAAGGTTCAGACAAATATCCACGCCCCCACTATTTTGACTACCACTTATCAAATTGTACAACATCTTAGCAAGTCCAATTGATGGAACCAAAACCAGGATATCAGAACAAATCTCCATTGGTATAAACAGTGTTTAGTGATGGACTAGAGCTTCAAAGAATTTCGAGATCATATTCATCAATTTAAGCAGAATTAAAAATTTATTTACCTGACAAAGTACTGAGCAAAGACAATAAACCAAATTCAAAGGCAAGTAGCATGTCATTTCACTTCACCCATTTTAAAAAATCAAACCAGATTCATGTTCAAGAATCTCAGCTGAAACACTTGCATTCATTGACCAATGACATGTTGGTAAAGCAGTATGAGCAGAATCAACATAACGTAGCATAAAATGTGTATACCTCCTCAAAGCGTTCAGCTTCATTTGCAGATGCAGCTTCTGAAACTATGGCGGGAGGAGGAGGGCCAATGAGCAATCCACTGTCAATTTCCAGCTCAGCTCCCCTGGGCATTTTAAATGTATCAAACTAACTTGCAATTACATTGTAGGTTTTCTTCAACAGAGTAGCTACCCACAAGGGCAAGCTAAAGGAAACAGCTGCAGAAATTAGAGACTAGTGTTAAAGCACCTTAGAAAACCCTCTGCCTCTGTCAACTCAGCAGCAGCAGCTAATACTTCTCGAGATGGCATTTCAGGTCCAATCAATCTGCAAACAGATCTCATCACCATTATCAAATTACACAAAACATAAAATTTGGATTGGAAAAATATTGATGCAACTTAATTTGACTTTTGTACATATGATGCAAGCACTAGCATTACATGTGAGTGGCATGTAACATGTAACCTTTCTCAAAATGCCTGGCAAATGCTGATTTCCATGGTAACTTTGCATATAGAAGGCATGCTAAATGAAAACCTTATTATGCCCATTCTTCGACAGCATGCTACTTATCCTTATTTAGTTAACTCTCACAATAGAAGATGGTCTATGAAGGAGAAAACATAGAAATATTCTCTTCTCCTAAACAAGACAATTCCCAATTTTAAAACTACCTTAAATAATTTATGCCCCACATATGAGGATCTACCAAAATAAATCCTTATGAGTTCTATAAATTTAAAGAATAATATAAATTTTCTAACTTGCATCATTGCCCCCCACACCAAGGATATTTTAACTACTGGCGAGTGGCAAATAGATGCATTAGATGCTTCTGAGGTTGAAAATCGTTGTCTAGACAACAATAAGATAGCATAGGCAATAAGGAAATAGGCAGGTAAGTGGCCGTCAGAGAGAATATTGTATTTTACTTTTATAATACTAGTCATTGATCATATACAATTTGTAATAAGTATGTGTTATAAGAGAACAATCTTAGCTTTTTATGAAGTCCACAAAAGGTGAATCTCAGAGATGTAGAAAACTTGAAAGTTATAAAGAGACATCCGACAATTTCTCTCATTTAGAACATTGAAGAATGCATGGATGTTGAACAAGGTTTCTAACCTTTTCTTGATATTTTCAGATGACATCTTCCAATTGACTCCAAGAATGTCATATGGTTTATCAACATCAGCACCAACAATCCGAGCTACCTGAACAACACACATTATCACAGCGTTATTGCACAAATTCAGGATACTATGCATGCAAACTCTCTGAGAGAAAAGAATTTGATACTTTATAAGACAAGTAAACTAATAACATTTTATATTGGAGCTGCATTAGCTTAACCATGGCAACAACTTCAATAAGTCTACCTTTATTGCAAGGTTCAGACAAATATCCACACCCCCACTATTTTGACTACCACTTATCAAACTGTACAACATCTTAGCAAGTCCAATTGATGGAACCAAAACCAGGATATCAGAACAAATCTCCATTGGTATAAACAGTGTTTAGTGATGGGCTAGAGCTTCAAAGAATTTCGAGATCATATTCATCAATTTAAGCAGAATTAAAAATTTATTTACCTGACAAAGTACTGAGCAAAGACAATAAACCAAATTCAAAGGCAAGTAGCATGGCATTTCACTTCACCCATTTTAAAAAATCAAACCAGATTCATGTTCAAGAATCTCAGCTGAAACACTTGCATTCATTGACCAATGACATGTTGGTAAAGCAGTATGAGCAGAATCAACATAACATAGCATAAAATGTGTATACCTCCTCAAAGCGTTCAGCTTCATTTGCAGATGCAGCTTCTGAAACTATAGCGGGAGGAGGAGGGCCAATGAGCAATCCACTGTCAATTTCCAGCTCAGCTCCCCTGGGCATATTTTAAATGTATCAAACTAACTTGCAATTACATTGTAGGTTTTCTTCAACAGAGTACCATGGACAAAAAATAAACATAAGAGGGAAACCGCGACATCTTACTCGAGAGCTCGAAGAGAATCTCTGGCCACCGCAACACCGGATTCGGGCAGGGCATCCCGTCCCTCAACTGAAACCTCAAAACCTTCCGCCATCCCACCACCGTCTTCGGTGGCCATGGGTGGTACGCACCGAGCCTCAAAATTGAACCCTAAAACTGTTCCAGAGACGAAAGGGGACACGGGGTGGCTGCTGCTGCGTCGTGCGGGGTCTAGGGTTTGGCGGCGTCGATCGATGTCAAGGGGATTCGGCTTTCCCCCACGGGGGAAGAAGAAGGACGAGCGAGGGAGAAATGGATCGCCAGGGAGAAGGGGAGAGAGAGAGAGAGAGAGAGGAGCGGGAGGGAGGGAGAATGGCGGAAGGCGAAGATGGGACGGGTCTTTAAATTGGCGGAGGCGGAGGCGGAGGCGATTGGGTTCATTCTCATCCAGTTGCGCTTTGTATAAAAGTAAAATAGCTCAAAATTAAAGCAATGGTTTTTATAAATAAAAAATAAAAAATATTTTTAAATAATTAGTAAAAGGGTGTCAGTAATTTTCTTGATATCTTTTATCAAAAAAGTATATAAATTTTTAAAAACTAGTATATGAATTATAAATTATATATATATATTTAATATATACTATAAAATACAAAAGTAAAATATAATAAAGATCAAAGTTATAAAAGTTTATAAATTTTATATCATTTTAATTTCTATTAGTTTGATTAAAGTGATAAAACGAGTTAACCAAATTAATTAATTCATATTTATAAAAAGATGAGTTAAGTTATACCCTTTTGGTCTAATTTCTCATTCTCTTCTTCGGGCGAAGAGAAGATCACATTATCTAACGCCATAAATAATTTTTTAATTTTGAATTTTTAAAATTTAAATTTGTATTTATCTTTTTTAAGATTTTAAAGATCATTTTTGAATTTAAATTTTTGTTTTTAAGATTGAAATTTGAATTATTTAAATTTTTCTTTTAAGATTTGAAAGATTATTTTTGAATTTTTAAAATTTAATTTTAAACTTTTAAGATTTGAATGTTTATATTCTAAATTTTTAAATTTTAATTTTAAATTTCTAAGATTTAAATTTATCTTAGCATTTGAATTAATCAATTTAAGATTATCTTATTAATTAATTTATTATTTAAATTTAAATTAATTAATTTAGAATTGTTTAAATTTGAATTATCTTGAGAATTAATTAAATTTGGATTATTTAAATTCGTTAAATTTGAATTGTTCAAATTAGGTTTATATTAATTGAATAGATGAAATATCCTATCAAGACTTTGATTAATTTGATCAATGTCTAGATTGACTTGAATTATTTAAATTAAATTTATTCTCATGGTTAATTGGATCTAGGTTTTGATCAAATAGATTATTTATTTTAACATGATCTAAACAAATATTACTATTATCATTCATCTCAAAAAGTATATTTTCATAATTTTTAAATTTTATTAACCTGAATTGTTTCACCTAATCATGTGAATTTTTTATTCTTCTTCTTCAAATATTGATTCTTATAGTGTCTAGATCACCTGCACTTAAAGCACATGATGTGATTTTTATTTCTTCGGACTTCTAGCATTGATTTCTCCTTTAACTCAAGTTGTGTCATCCGAATCTTAGAGTGTGATACTTATTTTTGTAGTTTCTTTCCCTACACTTAAAGCAAATAACATGAAATTTGAAAATTGAATTTACCAACATACCTTTTAAATTCCCCCCCCCCCCCCCCCCCCCCCCCCCCCCCCTCCTCAATCTTTGGTCGTCTTGTTCGTTTAACAGTTAGTCCAATCAAGAGCCCTAGGGTAAATATCGATCATCACGTTCCTCAATTTCGTCATATGTTCATTTCTATTAGACAAATGCTTATAGTGGAATTAAATAATAACAACACAAAGATAACATCAAGGTTTTACTTGGTTTCCAAACCACAGGATTGATACTCCATTAAGATTTATGTACAAGAGGTGTTTGCCCGGTAGTGTATCTCCTTTTTAGAACTTTCTGAAGGCAGAGAAATCTCTTATAGATTTAATAACACAGCACGAATATAAAGAATTAAAGCAAATCTTGTAAGTACAAACAAACTTGTAGATGATCGGTCTGAAAGCCCTGAGTGGCTCACACTCCTTCTAACACTTCCTCAATCACACGAGTAGAGCCACGAGTTTTCACGAGAACAAAGTTGAAGAGTAGAAGTAGAGAGATAGATGTCTTGAGCTCTGATCTAAAGATTCTTTTTATAGGTCTTGATCGGTTGACCTATAAACCTCGTGTGACCAAACTTGGTCAAACTTGATCCCCACGATCAAATTCTTCTCAATCTAAACCAAGCCATGCAATTGCATCATTATCAGGTTTATCTATCTACCAAAACCTTTCTGATCAACTAAACCAAGTCACATCACCAAATTGAGTTCGGACCCACACTTAGTCAATCGAACCCAGCTTGTTGACTAGATCGATTTTTCAATCGACCGGACTGGTTCATGTCAGATTCACTTTGAACTTGTTCAAACTTAGTCTAGTTGCGTCCAATTGTATTCGTCTATTCTTTGTCTTATTTCCAACTTCAGGTTCCTGCAATACACATATACAAGAACAGCAAGCAAACACAACAAAGCCTTAGTCCTATAAGTCTACTTGACCTACTGAGTTTACCTTTGCTTGGAGTTCATTCCTCTAAGACTTCTATCTAGAGTTCACTTCCCTAAGATTTTCTCATTGTCAAACATTCGGTCACCTAGACATGCTTGGACTTGTCGCTTGTCAGACATCCGATCATCCTTGATCCCCTTCTAGATTTTTCTTGCCAAGCATTCGATCACCTTGATATACTTGGACTTGCCACTTGTCAGATATCCGATCATTCTTAATCTGCCTGGGCTATACCCTTGCCAAGCATCCATCGCCCTAGTCATCCGACAAACTTGATTTGACTAGACTTTCCCTTTATTAGTCATATAATTAACTTTGACCTACTAGACTTCTCTTGCTAATCATCTGATCAATCTTGACTTGACTAGACTTCTCTTTGCTAGTCATCCGGTCAACCTTGACCAGATTAGAATTCTCACTTCACTTCCAAGCAATTAGTCATGTTTGAACCTTGGATAAACTTTAAAAAACACACAAATATATTGTCTATATTGTTAAGCATCGAAATCCTAAAGGCTAATTGCACTAACATTTTGAGTGGTCATGATGAGGTCACATTTGACATTGTTCGCCAATACCTATTAGTTCATGAACTAATTGTTTATACCTAGTGTGAATATTCACAAATATATTCTCCCTTCAGCATTGTGATGAATTCAACTTTGTTTACAATGGGTCTCTTTTTGTTAATTTAGCTTCCGTTGCATTACCATTATGCAATCCCAGAGTTCTTTAGATGTTGTATATCTCTTTATCTAGCCCATCTCTTGTTTTGTCAAGGCTTGCTCCAATGTTAATTTTGCTTTTCTATCAACCATTACCACCTTCTTTTGCTTCTTCATTAACTTGAAAGAGGGAACGTGTTATTTTCATCATCAATAGAAAATGCATACCATATCGATGTTGAGTGAAAGGTAATTCCATCTTACATTTCAATGAGTTGAAATTCTCCTCCAGCTTCAAAATCTAGAAATAGTCTTCCATAATTTACTTCATTGACTGTTAGTACTTTGAAAACAACTTGACTCTTACCACTTATAAGGATTGAAGTCGATGTGATAGAGAGGGTGAATACCACTTTTCGTCTATGTTGATGACTATCAAAAGCATGCAACTGAAGTAAAATAAAGTAAATAACAACAAACAAGCACATATACTGATTTTATATGATTCATGATTCTCCAAAATCAGTACTTCTACGACCTAGATGTCTACTATCTTTTCTCCTCTTTATTTAAGCACTAATGGTGAAGAAATCTCTTACAAATTCAACAATTATAAGAAAGAAAACTACAATAAAAGTAGAACATTGAAGGCTTAAGTGGAGGCAATATATGGGTGTGGTTTCACTTGGTTAATGTTCTGTCTCATAACCTCTTGTCTCTTATAGCCTTCATCTCAAAACTTGTCATTTTACTAATTTAGCAATCATCAATCATCTGATCATTGATCATTAGTCAATTAATCCTTTTAATCTTATCTACATTATATTGTTGGAACTTTCATCTTCGAGTACATTTGAATTGGATGTTGTAGCATCAATTAACTAGTCTTACCATTAGTTGATTCAAACACCTTTTATTCCCTTCTAACGAACCTCAATTGACTAAATTAATCACTAAAAAACTATGTTCATTTCCAAATGAACTACTAGTAAACTAGAAAATCTTTTGTTCATTTTGTCAAAGTATAAACCATTGGTTGACTAATCCTCACCTACCAGTAAACTCGACCATGGTTTAAAATCAATAGTTCACCGATTCAAAACTATCAATTCAAAAAATATTAACTCTTAACCTTCAAAGGTAGTTATAATTTATAATTCAAAACCACCACTTATGATTCCGTTCACAGTTCATGATGGTTTAATTTTTTATTTAAAAAATAATTAAAATTAAAAAAATAAAAATAAAAAAGATTTGAATTTATTTAAGTTGTCTACATATCCACTTAGGATATAGGAGAATCAAAATCCATATAGTTTGTTTACCTTTTTACCTTTATTACCTTAGGAAGTGACATTGTTACTCACTTCAATTTTTCATTCTCATAGTGCTAATTCCTTTAGTATCAACCTCTTCTACCTCATCATGTGAAAATTATATTCCTTGTATTCTTTTTCAACTCTCATCCAATCATTAAGTAATGCTTGTTCTTTGAAAAAGCCAAAAGATAAAGTAGATCATCTTTCATTCAATATATTACTTCTAAAATTAAATGTCTATTCTACAACAACGGTTGATACTAAACAAGCTAGAATTTTCTTTGCTATGATGGAGAAGATGGGAAAACTTTGAGTTTTTTGTGACAACCATTGTAAAATATCAAAATTCGACCTGACTGACAATCTATTTCACTAAAATTAAAAGAAATCATAAAATAATTGTCAAGTTCCTATTTGGAACTTGAGAATCCTCATAGATATTTCATATGTTCTCTTAATAAAGTTATGTTTTATGAGTTTTAGATGACTAGTATTGTAGGCAGTTACTTGTAACTGCCCACCACACACCCCACGGAGCACACACCTACAAAAAATCAAATGCACAAATTAACATCCATAAATTTCCATAATGTAATACAAATTGCAATAAAGACCATAAATTCTTCCAAAATAAAGAAATAGTCCAAAATTCCTATTTATGATATGCAATGCGGTCCAAACCGGTCCAATCTAATCCTAATTTATCCGGTAAAAATGTCAGTTATCAAATCCCCCACACTTATTCTTTCACGTCCCGTGGAAGTAACTAATGTACATTTATTTTCCACCCTACAATATCAATCAAATCAGAAAGTTGCAACAATAAGTTAAATAAGAGTGCTAAATCCTAGAAATTTAAGCAATCCAGAACTCAAGTCATACATGGATCAACAAAATAGCAATTTCAATTCACCCTAAATAAATTGAGAATGATGACTAAAAAAAATCTCACAGAATAAATGGTGTGTGGTCGCTCATCCTCATAATCAAATCGTGTAAATGATGGATCTCTCAAGCTACTTACGGGTCATGCACTACCATATGCTTGCTCTTCTTCTAATCTCCACCACTATCATATGCATAAAATCACATAATCCATGAAGATTTATTACAAAATAATAATGAATAAAGAATAAAGAATATGAATAATGAATAAAGGAAATAATGGAAGGAAAATGATGTATAAAGAAAAAGAAGAGAGAAAATAGGATCAAACATATAAGTGGAAGATATGGGAAAATGACATGCTTCATAGATGAATCAATGAAAAATCATGCCCGGTAAAACTCAAACCAAGCTAGTGTGGAGTGCTAGTAGCAAGGTAACAACTCCTATCTCCTACTAGACTCTAAAATATCGACAATAAAGCTCCTAATAGGAGAAATAAAAATCGCTAAAAACTCACTACCAACTATCCCAAATAAATCTCACCAACTCAAACCTTTATTTTTATTTTATTTCAACCAAAAAGAACCAAACTTTTTTTTCCTTTTCTTTTCTTTTCTTTTAGTTTTTTTCCCTCTTTTTTCATTTTTTTTCTACATATTTTTTTTAAACTTATCTAAAAATGGACACAAACAAAATAAAATAAGAAAAAAATGAAATACTACCAAAATAAAATAATAAAAACCTATCTACAACCGAAAGTCTGTCGATGGTGAACTCTCTACACACACTCCTACACTTAAATTTTTGTCCGTCCCGAGCAAAATTTCATCTCAGCAATCAAGGTTCCCCAAATCCAAGAAAAATAGTGATGAAAGAGATAGAAAGGAAAAATAGGATACACAAGAAATGAATTATTCGAAAACATATACTAAATAGAAAAGAATGAATGAATAAAGGAATGAAATAATGATCTTCATGAAATTATGCAACCCTATGGTAATGTGGTCTCGACAGAATTGGAGCAAGTTCTAAAGTGATATTTACCATAAGTGCTACACAACCAGGAAATCAGGCTCAATCCTCACTAGGTATAAGAAATAGTCATCATCTCAACTATTTAAGGTAAAATCCATCCCTAAGTTGTATCCTCACATAATCCAGGAACTTCTTCATGTCTATAAACCTCTAAAATTCGACAAACTTAGATAACTAAGTTATCGCAATCCCTAAGATGATTAAGTCATGCAGGGGAGGAAAATTTATTGTGGAAGAATCATAAATAAATAAATACAAAAATCCTAAACTAAGTTATTTATATACAACTTAAGCTAAGAAAGAACAAATGAATCATTATATACATCCTAAACTGAGTCATGTGATATGTACAAAGAAAGGAAACAAACAATAACAAATACTATACACATCCTACTTATACACATCCTATTTACAGAAAAGAATCAAAAGAACTAAACAACTATATACAGAAAAAGAAAGAAAAATAAGAAAAGATAGTTTACTCCCCTTTCCCTGGGAAGATGGATCGTCGCTAGAGGAGTCCCTTGATTCCTGATCACCCTGGGTTCTCAACTCTGCAGACGGATCTAGCAAAATAAATGAAATTGATCCTAGGGACTCAGTGCAATTCCCTACACTTTTGTGCACCTCTCCAATATAGACAAGCCACGACACAAGCATTAGTGCACCTAAAATCAACACCCTCAAGATCATTAGAATAAAAGAATTAAATAATTAAAAATAAAAGAATAGACAAATGAACAAAAGAATAAATGAATGAATAAATGAATCAATGAATAAACAAACAAATGAATGAATAAACAAACAAGAACACTTATTTACAGAAAATAAACAAACAAGAACACTTATTTACAGTCTAAAATAAACAAACATCATTTGAGTCCCCGGCAACGGCGCCAAAATTTTGATGCGGTGTATTTGCTATGGGAATTTTTTATTATTATTTACATTATTCCCTTTATTTATTTTTGTCACTTACACCCATCAAAATTAATTATTTATTTATTTACCAAACCTCTTATTATCGCTAAAATAGTACAGAGAGGTCCGGGTCGTCTCTCTTTCAGACTCAATGATAGGATGTTCTATCCTAGACTAATGGTGCGGGGTTTTATTGTATTTTATTCATGACTCCATTTATTGACAAGTTAATCCTACAATTTATAAAAGAATACTAATATACAAAGTATACATTCCTAAACCTACATTTATTCAACAATGTTACATTTACATTATACAAATTAATCCACTACCATATACATCTAAACAACATATCTACAATCACAAATGCCAAAACATGATAACACTACAAGTGCATTTACATACAACACTAACAAATCTAGTTCACATACAAATACAACAGACAGCACGATGCTCATTTACATAACATACACTACTATACATACATTAATTGACTACAACATGGATTTATAGTACAATTATACATACATAAATAACAAACATACAACATATATTTACAATATCATACAGACAACATGAATAACATACAACAACCATTACATGCAACATACAAGTTCAACACATAACATGCTTGCATAATCTACAACGTGAATTCAAAATCTTACAACAATCAATAACTTAACATACAACAACAATATACATACAGTATATATTTACAACAGATCTCATACAACCATGCCACATTCACTCCTTACCAATCCCAAGCTTATGCCTCTTATAATCCAACATAATCAACACTATCTTATTTAATTAACATAGCATCACAACCAATTCATGAATTATTGAAGTTATACAACAACACAACAATACATTCTAGACTCACTGATAGGATATGCCAATAGAGCATTTCTACAACAAGTACCCATAACAACAATTCCATTCATGTGTAAATGAATCAACAATTAAAGCATTATCAACCGGCTACACTTCATGCTATCAACTTGCAACATTCAGTACATTAACAATCAATCTCACAACTAAAACATCACAAAATTTCATCCATTTCAAAACCAATGTACAAGAACATCTCATTTCACCCAACTGAAAACAACGACAAGAGCATAAAGAATGGGGGTTTTGATTGATCAAAATTAGCAACAGAATATAACAAAAGTAAAACTAGGGTTAGTGGTGAATCAAGATCAGCTAGGTTTAGGGATGATAACTTCCCAAATCAACCACAGAATGGAACCGATGAACAGTAAAGGGGATCTGTGTCAACGAGGGTGGATCTCACCGCTAGCCTTACGGCGAGACAAGATCAGAGAAAGGAAAAGCTCCGGGATCGTCCTCCATGGTCCACCTCCCTGCTACAACCGCAGACAAGTTAGTAAACCAAGAAAACAAACCCTACTTACCCTTTTTTCGGCGACTGTGAAGGAAGGAAGAAGATTGAAGGCGCCCTACTACAACCGCAGACAGGGACCGGGGGAAACCCTGCTACAACCGCAGACAGGCCCGGCTGCCTTCTCGCTTCTGTGGATGCGGGTGAAGTGGTTGTCGCCGGCGACCACTGCTGGAACAACCACTCACAGCGGCAATCTCGAACGACAGGGAATAGCGGAGGTGGGGAAGTTGGTCTTCGTCGACTATCGGAGTGGCCGACACCGTTCAGAGCTGATCGGAGAAGTGGAGAAGGGGCGGCGATGGGCGGCGGACGGACGACGGGGCTCGGTGACGAAGAAGGGATGAAGTGCGGAGAAGGAAATCGCGAGAGAAGCCTAACCTAGCTGCGAGCCCCCGTTTCTCTGAACCGGAGTTTTGCTTTTAAACCCTAGGCGTTGAACCGGTGTCAAGTTTGAGTTTGAACCGGGTTCATTGATAAGGTTGAACCGGGTTTTAAAGAAATTGGGCCGAATAATGAAGTGGATTGGTCCGACTGAATTGGGCTTGATGAATGAA
The DNA here is from genome assembly GCF_044706935.1 of Curcuma longa. Classification (NCBI taxonomy): domain Eukaryota; kingdom Viridiplantae; phylum Streptophyta; class Magnoliopsida; order Zingiberales; family Zingiberaceae; genus Curcuma; species Curcuma longa. The sequence goes on along the minus strand of NC_133877.1, from coordinate 8,760,989 downwards.
GTGGACTAGATTTTGATTTGAGCTTGATTTTGATTTGGGTTAAACCTAAGCTTGACTTGAGTTTGCAATTGAACCAGCTTTGAACCCAGGCTGAGCCAGAACTGATTTTTTTCTTCCAATTTAATTTCCTGCAAAAAAATCAAATGCACAAATTAATATCCATAAATTTCCATAATTTAATACAAATTGCAATAAAGACCATAAATTCTTCCAAAATAAAGAAATAGCCCAAAATCCCTATTTATGATATGAAATGCGGTCCAAACCGGTCCAATCTAATCCTAATTTATCCGGTAAAAATGTCAGTTATCAAGTACCTGAGAAGGACTAGGAATTATATGCTAGTTTACCGGACAGACAATTTAATCCCTGTGGGTTACACGGA
>NC_133877.1:8742023-8760504 GCF_044706935.1 Curcuma longa | reverse complement strand
TTTAGGAATCGGCGATCCTGAAAGATCAATTGATCTAGTCCTTTTTGTAGACTTTGTCAATCGATCCAAGGCGGGATAAATTTTTGTTCTGTGGGGTTCTATGCTCTTCGGAGCGGATAGAATCCGGATCGCAGGACGGAGATCTAGATCGCCAACACCTACCTCCTCGTAAGATACAAAGCCTGGTAGGCCCGTCCCACGACAGGATCAGAGCATCACAACACATCCTACTGCCGAGCTAGATCCCAGCAAAGATCGCCGAGATCCCCTCACTAAAATAAGGCCGCCCGTACATAGACATTCTAGGCGCGCCTCCCCAAATCGACCACTCCCGACCTTCACCCGCGACACGCACCCCAACGGGGCACCCCATCAACCCCTCCACCAAAATCGGCGGATCACCTGCAAGAAGAAGAACGTAGACCAAGCCCCTTACCTGGCCCGACCTAATCCCAAAAAAGATACCCTGCGCGGGCGCAACTGTCGGATAGAGATCTACAAATCCGAGCCGTCAGATAACCAGAAACCCTCGAAGATTATCCTTACCACGTCAATAGGGGATTGATAGTTTGTTAGTGCAGGAAGCACTAGCAGGTCAAACCAATGTTTTGATTATGGAACTAGGATCAAGTTAAGTATGTGGTTTGGCTAACCAGGTTAAACTGAGCTTGCAGGAAAAGTCCTAGTGCGGCTAGGCATGAAGTCTTGACAGAGTCAAAGTGCACCAGGTAGAGACTGGACTTGGTCAGGAGGACCAAGTTGCAGTAGAAGGCTGGGCTTGGTCAGGAGGACCAAGCTGCAGCTAAGGGTTGGACTGATCAGGAGGATCAGTTGCGTACAAATCCTGGGGGGCAAAGACAGAGTCGAGCACAAGTCCAACTAGTCAGGAGGACTCAGTTGGCAATCAGGTAAATTCTCCCGAGTGGAGTGGGTGAGGACGCGTTCCCGAGGGAAACACTAGGCGTCAGTCTAACCCAGGATTTCACTGGAAACCCGAAGTTAAGACTTATAGTTGGTCTGATAGACCAACTTTATCCTTTACATGTTACCACTTTGAGCTAACATCTTTTTGCAGGAAGGAAAAGTCAGACAAATGCGACCTCCGGACAAAAAGCTGAAAAAATCGGGTCTGGAGTCGACTCAGATGGGTTCTGGAGTCGACTCCAGCCGAATCAGCAGGAATCCGGAAGTCTGCGCGTCGACCTTCCGCCAACACAGCCTGGAGTCGACCCAGATGGCGTTTTGAGTCGACTCAGAGTCAAAACCTTATCAACACCCGCTGCCACCGAGGCTGGAGTCGACCCAGAAGTCAACCGGAGTCGACTCAGAGAAGAAGGCGGGCCGAAGCGATAAAACTTAATCCGCCACGCAGGCTGGAGTCGACCCAGATCTGCATCTGAGTCGACTCAGCAAGGCTATAAAAGAGCCCCGCGACCAGCAGCCATAGCATCAATTGAAACCGCTTCCAAACGCCGTTCTCGTGACTCCCGAGCTCCGTTCTTTCGACATTGGTGCTGCAACTACTTCAAGCTACTTGATTCTACACCAAGGCGTCGAATTTCACATCCGGGGAGCAATCAAGAAAGACAAAAAGTGTGGTAACGCTGTAATTCAATTATTCACTTATTGTACCTACATTTTGTACGGATTTTTCGATACACTTGCTGTCGTAAAGGGGCAAGTGCCTTAGTGGATTGCCCAACATAAACGGTCAAGGACCGTGGGCCTTGGAGTAGCAGCGTTGCGCTGTGAACCAAGTAAAAACAACCGAGTCTCTTTTTGTGTCACTTTACTTTTCCGCTGTATTTCTGTTTAATTACTCTTCCGCACAATTCGAATATTTTACGAAAATTGAAAAAGCGTGTGTTGGTGCAAGGTGCACTAAGATCTTGCCTAGAATTTCGATGTTTGACAATATACCTAAGTCTGGTCAGTTTGACCAAGGGGTGATCCAAACAGAACTTGATGTTTGGATGTGTGGAAGTGAGCGAAAAGACCTAGTCGGTTAGACTAGGCAGTGGAAGTCCTGATATGAGCGATCGGGCAAGGGAAGTCCTGGTGAGTGAAGCTGGGCAAGGGAAAGTCCTAGTTGTAGGCTAGGCAAAGGGAAGTCCTTATTTGGAGGATCAGGCGGAAGTCTTGGCAGAGTCAAGTGCACCAGGTGAAGTTTGGGCTGGTCTAGGTGACCGAGTCGCAGCAGAAGTCTGGGCTGGTCTAGGTGACCGAGTCGCAGCAGAAGTCTGGGCTGGTCTGGGTGACCGAGTCACAGCAGAAGTCTGGGTTGGTTAGAGAGAACCGAACCACAGCAAAAATCCTGGGGGGCTAGGACAGAGCCGAGCACAAGTCCAACAAGTCTGGAGGACTTGGTTGGCATAAATTCTCCTGAGTGGAGTGGGTAGGGGCGCGTTCTTAGAGTGGAACAGGAGACGTCAGACTAATCCAAGATTTTGGTAAAAATCCGAAGTTAGACCCACAAGGTAAAGCTAGGTTGGCTTGGTTGTTTTCATGCTTATTTTGCAGGAACCATAATGCAGGGTCAACTTTAACGGGTCATAACTTTTGACTCAGAATTTGAAACAAGGCACGGTTAGATGTCGTTGCGAAGCCCTTTCAGAGATCTACAAAAAAGATTTCTGGAGTCGACTCAGATTCTAGCTGGAGTTGACTCAGAAGGGCACTTGAGTTGACTTAGAAGGGCACTTGAGTCGACTCGGACAGCAGATAACGAGCAGGATGAAGTTCTATCTGCCACGCAAGCTGGAGTCGACCCAGATAGGCATCTGAGTCGACTCAGGAGCAGTATAAAAGGATGTCAGCGTGCAGAAACAATTCATTCAAGCCAATTAACCTCCCTACTCAACTAGAGGTGCTTCTAAACGCGAACGGGGCCAGACGCTTGCTACCGGGGAAGATCCAGGAGGAGTGCGCGGCGCTCAGGACTTCCGGAACGGCGAGTTTAGTTCTTTTTATTTACTCTGTCTTACTTTAAAGTTATTATCTTTGTTTTTACTTTTGGACTGTAAGACGGGTTTCTCCGCCTCCGAACAACTTCGGAAAGGAGACCACTAGTGGACGGGCGCCTCCCGTACATAGGCCTTGGATGTACTAACTCTGGTGTAATATCCTAGAAATTTTAGGGTTAGAAAGTACCAAGTAAAGACTAAGTTTTAATTGGACCGGTTTGAGTGGGTTCATGATGGAAGAGAGTTTTGTCGAACCAAATGGATGAGAAAATTCGTCTTGTGGAGACGAATCAAACGAAACTAGTTTGGATCAAATCAGAGGTCAATTGGTTAGTAGACCGAGCGAACCAAGATTGAACCAAACTGAATCAACTTGATTTGGTTCGTAATAAAAGAGGTTTTGATAAATAAATGGGATGAAAAGATTCGTATTGTGAAGATGAATCCAACGAAACTAGTTTGAGTTAAATTGGAGGTCGTTTGGTCACCAAACCAAGCGAACCAAAACCAAAGATGGTTTGCTACAGTACTTAAGTTTGAACCTGGTTCAAGTGAACCGAGCCTCTTTCTTTCCCTTCCGGCTTGACAACGCGACCGGAGCGGAACCAAGTGTTGCGCTCCGTCTTCCTCGCAACGGTCGCGCCCGAATCAGGCGGAACAGGCAGACGCCGCCGCTCGCGCCCGAAATTGTCGGCGAAGACCTCGAGCAAGAGGGCTATAAGAAGCCGAGCGAGGGTGGGAACAGGAGGAAAACCCTAGCCACCTTTTCCCTTCGCAACTTCCTCCGCGCCGCTGCCGCTGCACTGCTCGCCGCCGCCGCGTGAAGAGTGTCGGAGCCCTCTGCAAGAGCCGCCGGCCTTTGCCTACTCGAACCAGCACTGACGCCGCCTTCCATCCCCTTCTCCAGCCACGTCTTCTTCTTCTTCTCCACCGCCGCCCCTGATGGATCGGTGAACACCGGGACTGAACAGGGTCTAGGGCAACAAGAAGGGGGCGGTTCTAGCTGAGGTAAGTAGCTTGATCCTTATAGATTCTTGGACTTGTAGTTCTGTGAAGTTTCGATAGGATAAATTGGCATGAATGGATCGTGTTCTTTTCATAATTTCACAAGGAAATTAAAGTATAACATTGGAAAGATTATCAACTAACGATCAATCACACATTAGATTGTTATAGAATTTGCCTAGTTTAGTATGACAGTATGGTCACTAGAGTAAACTTGATCTAGAGAATTTAAACATGGACCAAGTGTTAGATCAGAACGATCTTTCACTCATTCGGTTGGGTATTCTCTCTAAGTAAACATACTAAGTATGGTCTCCCTCTGTGTGTGAGTGTATATGCTAGATAGGGTAGAAGGAATAAGGTTAAATCTTATGTATTGGTTAATATAATTAATTTAATTAGATACTTAAGAGTCGGTTAATGTATTAATATGTAGTTAATAATTGATTTAATCAACTTAATTTCATTCGCTGGAAATAATGGAGTTAACATGAGATTAGTTTAACATTTGGGTTAATAGGTTTAAGCTGATTAGATTGGTGGTTAGGTTAACCGGGGGTTCGGCTAGGATTTAACCTATTGAAGAATTTAATATACTGTTGTACTTAGTGGGTGTTATATGTTATAAATTTCAGGACTTTGATCTAGCGATCCTGCGAGACACGGAGGATTTTTATTAGGGTTTATTGTGACGATTCGTCAATCAGGTGGGTAATCCCTGTGTTTGGTCAATACAGGTTCAGTTCCTTCCCAGTGCATGTTACTTTCTATCATTGTTAATGTTATGCCTTATCGTACTCCTGTTCCTTGCTACCTTGATACTTTAGTTGTACTCATGATTATCTCTTGGTTGACCTTATGTCTGTTGGCCTTGGATTAATATTCTTGATTGTGCTTCTACTCTGGTTATGACAATTGTGATAATTATTGTTATAGTTCTTTTCTTATGATACTTGAGATCATTATGACCTATACCTACACTTATTGATTAGCCTGGTAGGTGCTAATAACTATGAAATGAACATCTCATCATGACGCCTGATAACGATCGTAAATCCCAATGATGTGGGTCTATCGTGTCTATAGTTGACCTTTAGTAGTATATTGATATAGGTGGTTATGACCCCTACTTCCATCATATTGATGGCGACTGTATGGCAGTGTACGCAGTCGATGGCTGTATGGCAGTGTACGTAATAGGCCTTCCGCAAGTATATGGAATGTCGTCAAGTAATAAAGATATCGAATCCACAGGGACCGTGGAATTAATTACTATCCTGGCACAATAAAAGTGGAGAGATTGTTGGAATTGGTTTGATGTGGGGGAAATGGAGTGTTCTAGAGTTCCTAAACCTTAATGTGAAGATAGAATTCGAATGTGACAATGAATGGGAAGCGACTCTAGGACTTCGGATTCCTCGGGGTACCGAATGATTGACTTGGATCCTCTATCATTCCTCAATTATTTCACAATTGTAGGAATTCTAACCAAATTATCCAATTAGACCTCGTCAGGTTTCCTCAGAATAAATCATTAGTGTTCTAATGTTACTTAGGTTGGTTTGAAATGATTCTAGATAGCCTGGTTCACGACTCTTCTGTGTCACACAGGCGTCCTAGAGTACTACTAGATTCCTACCCCCTATCATAGGGTATCCCAATAGAGATCTCTCCCCAACGCTAGGCAACCGTTAGTTATCCCTCATAGATTTTATCCATGGTTTAAACAATTCTTCGGAAAGCCCGGTTATGACTCTCCTCCTGTCACGAGGCGTCCCGGGTGTACGATCCTAGGAATTCCTCAAACAATGAATAATCTCTACCCTTATAGATCTATAATATTCACAAGTATATCATCAAACAAGTATTGAGCACAAATCCACAAAGCAATTGTCAAATAACATCATAGAACATGGTAGATTATCAAATCATAAGTTTACAATCATCCAATAACCTCGATTCTTCCTAATCCTAGAATCTGGAGGACTACTCCATATCGGGGAGGTTACAATACAAAGAAGAGTAGAAATAATACATCCTATTCCAAGAAATCTAGAGAAATCGAGAAATAAGACTTATCAATGAAGTTCTTCTTCTCTGGACTGCAATCCCCTCGAAGATGGAATGAAGAGGTGATGGAGTGTCCAAGCGGATGAACGGATCGTCGAATCTAGCTCCGGAATGAGGTGTCGGTGGCTCAAGTGCACTCCGGTGGCTCTCTTCAGGTCTCCCCCCTTTCTAAGGCCCTTAAGGGGGTCTATTTATAGGCCCCCACAAAAGACCCTAAAAACCAGCCAGGCACGCCCCCGTCACACGGCCTTGTCTGGGAGACACGGCCTGAAGTGGCCGCCCAGCAGTGGATGAGGCACGGCCAAAGCAAGTCTTCACTTGGCTGGGAGGCACGCCCGTGCTTGGGAGGCACAGGCTGAAGCTGGCCCTTCTCTGTTGGCAAACATGGCCGTGTCTGAGGGACACGGCCATGTCTTGGCATGGCTTTGTGGAGGACACACGACCGTGTCTGTGAGACACGGCCGAAGGCAGGGGCTGCTCTGGTGTGAGACACGACCGTGCCTGTGAGGCACATCCAAGACTGGCTGCTGCTCTGGTAGGGGACACGGCCGTGTTTGAGGGACACGACCATGTTCTGAATTCTTCAGGAAGAAGGCACGGGCGTGCCTCTGGGGCACGGCTCAAAGTAGATTGTTCTCTGGGTAGAGGCACGCCCGTGTGCTGTTAACACGACCTTTGGAGGTGATGAGACACAGCCATGCCTATGAGGCACGGCTCTGTCTTGCCTTATCTTAAATGAATGCTCCGTTTCACCTATTTTGCTCCGTTTTCCATCCTGAAACACGCAAACACACAAGCAGTCCTCCGAAACAGGAAATAAAGAATACGATGCCAAATGCACAGATAAGGGATGTAACATACACAAGATAAAGCATGAAAAGCATGAAGATGTGCAATTAAAGTGTAATAAACAGTTATGTATCCTATGCACATCAGTACGCAGCCGAGTCGATGATCTAATCCCGACACCGGTTAGGGGTGGTACTCGGAGAGTATTAGAGGATAGATATCGGCCATAGGATATGGGATCACCGGACGCGGAGCACTGATCCCTCGATTTGGATCACCGGACTACTTTGTTGTAGGGCGCGGAGTACTGATCCCCCGATGCCGGCCATACCCAGTCTAAGATGCTTGCACGAGTGCTGTAGCGTGTGGGGCAGTTGCTTCATGCATACGCATATCATGTGCATGTTATATATATGTATTGGACCGTACTGATCCTGCATTTGATTGCTTATCTGTTTGATTCTTGATTGTTGCATTTTGTTTGACATGTCATTCCTATGATGCAACACATGAGACTATTCTAGTGCTTACTACCTGTAGAGTTATTTATGATATCTTGCTGAACTTTGGTATGTATCCTTGGTATCTTTATTTATCTCTTCATGCACTAGTAGTTTCTATATTACCCACTGAGTTTTGTACTCACCTCTTTAGACCCTGTGATTTTTTTGTCTTCCCAGGTACCAGGTAGGAGCTTACAGATGATGCCAGGGATCTGCCAGCTGTGCCATCTCACATCAAAAGAATTGGTAGATTTAAGTTATTCATTTTAATAGTAGTTCGATATGGTTGTATTAGTATTCATTACATTCAGTATGGTGTAGACAGATTATATACATTGGTGGTTTTGGTCGCGGTTTTTCGTTGCGTGGTTGTATCTCATGTGGATTTCCGTATGTATAGTTTTTCGGCTTTCTCGGGGTAATCTATTATAATATAGGATGTGTTAGTTTATTCGCATGTGGCCGTGTAGGCCTTGTATGTAGAGTTCTTTGTGTGAGTATGATGGGACGGGTAGTCCATATTTTCGGTCGCATGTGGCCGATGTATATTCGTGTTTGTATACAGGGAATTGTCAGCGATACTGGGGAGGTGCTGCCGAAATTTTTCGGACGGCTATCTCCCGGGTTGTGACACTTGGGGGGTTAGGAACCAAGTAAATCCGCAGGTCCTTGTGTTTTGTGTTCTAATATTCCGCTGTGAGTTTTGATAGATTCGAACGAACAAATTTTGTAAAAGCGACAAGCGCTATTCACCCCCCCTCTAGCGCGTACATCGATCCTACAATTGGTATCAGAGCAGGTGTGCTCTTGATTGGACTAACCACCAAGGGAGCAAGACGACAAAGATGGAGGGGGAAAAATGTAACAATTTAAATTTTAAATTTAAATTTCATATTATATGTTTTAAGTGTAGGGATCTATATGCGTGAAAAATCGATTAAACCACATATAACGCAGCGGAAAACAGGATCCCTCCAGAAGATCCATACGAAAAACATACCCGTTTGACGATTCTACCTACTAGAATCGAGTTTACCTTCGATGCGTGCCCTTCGCAATCCCGACAGCAACTCTTTGCCTTCAAGGTCGTCGGATCTCAGCACGATCAGTATGTTCGCGCCTCTACGGTATCCACACGAACACTGAAATGGAGAAGAACCGAACTGTGGTGCTAGCCACAAAGTAGGGTTCGGCCAAGGGAAGAAGAAGAGAGGAAGAGCAAGAGCAAGAGCATCCAACAACCCCTTCATCAAGAGCATCTCACCCCTTTTTATATCCCACCATGAGATATAAAGGATAAAGGGTTTTCTTGTCTTTCAGTGATCACGAAATTAATACTTTATTAATTCCCATGCATCTCATGCATGAAGATCTTTTCTCCTCATTTAATGAAGATCATGCATCTCATGCATGACAATCTTTCTCTTCTTTTAAGGAAGATCATGCAACTTTTTAATGATCATGCATCTCATGCATGATAACCTTTTAATCAAATTCGAATTTGGCTTGTGTGACTTGAGTCCAACTCGAGTCTCAACGGTTCTAGAAGCCCGGTTCAAGGTCTGCCCGTGTCACTCAGGCGCCCCGGAATACTAAAAGAACCCTATCCCCTGTCACTGGATATCCTTTTACAGATCTCTCCCCAATAACGAATGACCGCTAACTATCCCTCATAGAAATTTAGCTACGCATTAGGAAACCCTTCGGAATCTCGCCCGGTTCAAGGTCTGCCCCTGTTACAGAGCGCCCCGGTATACGGCCTAATGATTCCCCAATTCATAGTAAATTCCTACCCTCATGGATTCACACACACACAAGTTATCATCAAGCACAAGCACAAATCCACAAGACAATGCACAGTTATATCATAGAAAACGGTAGATTAATCAAATCCAAATACAATCATCCATTACATCTGATTTATCCTACATCCTAGAATCTAGGGAAATCTACTCCATAGCGTGGAGAATACAATCCAAAGGAAAGAAAGAATACATCTCGTTCCCAAAGATATACAAAGAAATGCAGGAAACTAGACTTATCTTCTTCCTCGGAGTGAAATCTCTGCGTAGATGGGATGAAGATGGTCTGGAGCAGTCGGATCGGTGATGGATCGTCGAATCTCTCTCCGAAATAGGCGTCGGCGGCTCTAGAACAACTCCGGTGGCTCTCCAAAGTCTCCCCCCTTTCCTAGGTCTCCATTAGAGACCTATTTATAGTGCAGGGTTCGGAAGCAGCACGCCCCCGTGCACACGGCCGTGCCTGGGAGGCACGGCCTTGTGTTGGCTTCTGGCAAAGGAGAAGGCACGGCCGTGCCTTGGGGGCACGGCCAGCAGCTGTGAAGCACCTGTTCTGGGGCACGGCCGTGCCTATTAGGCACGGTCCAGACTTGTCTTCCTTCTGTTTGATGGCACGGCCGTGCCTGGGAGGCACGGCCACACACTGTCTTCTCCTGATTTGCTGGACACGGCCGTGCTTTGTAGGCACGGCCTGCTGCTTGGACTCTTCTGTTCTGGCACACGGCCGTGCCTGGAAGGCACGGCCAACAGCAGTGGCTAGCTCCATGATGAAGACACGGCCGTGCTTGTGAGGCACGGCCATGACTTGGCTGGTTTCTGTTTTGAAGCACGGGTGTGTCTTTGAGACACGGCCTCTGGCTGCTGCTGAGGGGATTTTGGCACGGCCCGTGCCTGTGAGGCACGGCCCTGGCTTGTTGATCTTCTGTTTGGGCACACGCCCGTGCCCATTGAAACACGGCCAGGAGGTCCTTGAGACACGGCCGTGCCTATGAGGCACGGCCCTGTCTTGCCTTATCTTCAATGATGCTCCGTTTTGCCCGTTTTCGCTCCAATTTCCACCCTGAAACATGTAAAAGCACGAGCAGATCTCCGAACTAGGAAATGCAAGATATATGCCTAAATGCATGAATATGGGATGCAATGTACACAAGAATTAAGCGATAAATCCAGAAAGATGTGCAAATAAAGCATAAATACAGGTATACATCCTACGCACATCACTTGGATTTTCAAAACTTTCAAACTTGTTGGTTTCAAACAAGTTTGAAAGTTTTGATAATGGAACTAGGTTCAAGTTAAGTGTGTATGTTGGACTGATATGTTAATCTATGTGTGCAGGGAGCACAGGTTTGACTAAGTCCTAGTGGAAGCTAGGCACTGAAGTCTTGGTATAGTCAAAGCACCAGGTAAAGTCTGGGCTGATCTAGAGGACCACGCCGCAACAGAAGTCTGGGTTGTTTAGGAGGACCAAGCCGCAGCAGAAGATTGGACTGATTGGGAAGGATCGAGTCGCAGCAGAAGACTAGGCTGGTCAGGAAGTATTGGTGCAATATTACCCCAAGCGAATTAGATTTTAATGTTTGGCTAAAATCAGTTTAAGTTAGGCAATGTTGGTGATCTAACGTGTGTGAATTGAGTTCACAAAAAGTCCAAGTTGGAAGACTTGGCAAATGGTGAAGTCCCAGAGGCACAGCCTCTTGGCAAATGGTGAAGTCCCAGAGGTGCGACCTCTTGGCAAAGGTAAAGTCCTGAAGGTGCAACCTCTTGGCAAATGGTGAAGTCCCAGAGGCGTGGCCTCTGGGAAAAGGTGAAGTCCTGGAGGAGTGACCTCTTGGCAAATGTGAAGTCCTAGAGGCGCGACCTTTTGGAAAAGGAAGACTTAGCACGACGAAGCTGAGGGAAACGTCTCAAGCTAGTGCAAGGAAGGGCACGAGGCTTGTGGAAGGCATTTGAAGGTTTGCGTCAAGACTAAAAGTTGAAGAAGAAGCTGAAAGGGGAGTTTCAACTTGGTCAGTCGACTGTCATTGTGATCTCGTCGACTGATGGTTGATCAGAAGCACACACACGGTGAACTCAGAAGTATTAGTCGGCTGGACTATAGTTTCAATCGACTGATGACCAATAGAAAGTCTGGTCGAGTGGATCAGTCGACTGGCATCAGTCGACTAGCGCTGGAGCAGTCGACTGACAGACTACTATTGGGGCGACAATTGACGGATTAAATACAAATTAAATAGCTGTTGAAGCCCATCAGTCGACTGACCCTTGGAGCAGTCGACTGATGTCAGAAAACTTATAAAAATGCAGTTTGACGATTGGAGAAAGTGCGGTTCACATTCTTTCATTCTTGCACGAACTCCAATACTTGTCTTTCATATTCCTCTTCCTTTAAACTTTACTACACATCTTGTGAAAGGAAGAGATTGATTTGTAAGGGTTTTTCCGCCTTCAAAGTGCTCTTTGAAAAGGAGAGATTTTTCATAGTGGAAAGGTGCTCGGTGTGTGTGGATCCTTGGATTAGTCACCTCGTAGAGGTGGATACCAAGTAAATCGAACGGGTTAGCGATTATTCTTTCTTTTCTGTATTTTATTTTGCTTCCGATAATGATTTCACAAGAAAGTTTAGAAAAATCGCTATTCACCCCCTCTAGCGAATGCCTCAGTCCCAACAATTGGTATCAGAGCAGGTTACATTCGTAAGAACCAATGCTCAACCGAAATCATTTATGGCGTTTCAAGGGGATACAACACCGCACGACCGCCCTACTTCAATGGCAACGACTTCGCGTATTGGAAAGGTAGGATGGAATACTATTTAATGAATAACATTGAAAATTAGTTTAGTGTTGTAGATGAGTTCGAAAAACCCAAGGATGCATCCGGAACATCTCTACCTACCAAGGAATGGTCGAAGGATATATGCAAGAAGGCTCAAGCAAATGCAAAAGCCACAACCACTTTGCAATGCGGGCTTTCAAAAGAGCAACTGAGCTGATGGGAAAGTCTTGAAAAACTGTTCCGGTAGATTCTTGCAGAATAAAAATTTTTCCGGAAATGATCTCAAGTTGCCCTCATAGTCGATCAAACGAAGTTTGATCGACTCGTTTAGATCATTGGGCTCTTGTGTTTGGTTTTCAGGATCCAATATGAAAAGCATAATTTAATTAATGCACAAACATTAAATTATACCTTTTTCGGACGGATGAAGTTTGTACCCGAAAACCTCTTGATCTTCTGCTGTATTCCTCTCCTCTTCTCGAACGTTGTGTGGGCAACGATCCTTCGAGAATTTCTCCACCAGAATTCTCCTCTCTGATGGCTAGCAAGCTTCCTTGTCGTTGTGAGAAAGAAGAGGAAGAAGAGGATGGCTACCAAGAGTCTCGGCCACCAAAGTTTATCTCGTGTGTTTTTCAACCCTTGGCAAACCTCTTCTTTTATAGCCTAGCCATCCCATAAATATGGTATAATTTGAGCCATAAACATGGTATGATTGACTCCTAATCATGGTATGATTTAAATCAATCAATTCAGAGATTTTGGCAAGATTTTAGAAGTTTCCAATTTGAACTGAGACTCTTAATCGATCAGGGAGTAGATTAAACATCCTAACTTTTCCTTATTAACACTGGTAATCGATCAACTGATCGATTACCAGTCGATCTTATACGAGGCCTGGTAATCGATCAGCTGATCGATTACCAAGGTGTGTAATCGATCAGTTGATCGATTACACAGTCTTGTATGGGTTCGAATGCCTGGTTTCTTCATGAATTCTTCCAAGGTGGACTTGAGGATTTATAGAGGCTACAGTAGGGACCTAGAGGAGGAATTGGTTTTGGTCTTCTGATGGGTTTAAGCTTTCCATGTTCTTTACCGAACACATAGCTTAAGTCCATCAATAATAACTCATTCCACTAGAGAGTTATTATTGCACTACCGCACCAATCCCATATTACAATATGGGCTCCTTCATACTATCAGTACATTAGTCTCCCTGTGTTTAAGATATCGTATGTCTGTCAATTAAATGAGTTACTAACAACTCAATTTAATCAACTTCTAATCCAAGAGTAGTACCACTCAACCTTATTATCATACGGACAAGGTCCACCTGCAGGGTTTACATGATAATCCTTATGAGCTCCTCAAGGGGATATCATCAACCTAGATTATAGGACATATTTTTTCTATAATCAACAACACACCATGTACATAATACTACTTCCCAACTCATCGGGCCTATTGATCTATCGATCTAAATCTCACCCATTGATGAATTAAAGAAGTACATACTAAGCACATGTGTTTGTTATTATATCGGGATTAAGAGCATGTACATCTATAGTAACAGAGGTTTAGTTCGATTATATAGTCAGTATAAATCGAACAATCCTCAGATGGTCCTGTTCAATACACACTCAGTGTACTAGTGTAATTCTATAGTCAATACACACTCAACCACTCCAATGGTTTGTCCAATCCATCTTGGTTGTAAACACTGTTTATAACCTATAAGGAACTGATAACATGGTCTTCTATGTGTGACTCCGCATACCATGTTTATCTACAATATAGATTAAATGGATACTTATAAAATATTGATCAAATATGATTTTTATTTCAGAATGTTTATTTACACAGCTAGGATTCTGGTATACATCCCAACATGAGCAAGGTCTGTCCATTCGACTCGGCCAAGGAACTTTGGGAAAAGCTCATCGAATTGAATGAAGGCTCAAGCGAATCGAGACAAGCCAAGAGGGATCTCTGGTATACATCCCAACATGAGCAATGGAAGGAATGACCCTAGCCTGTGGTAGGTAAGTGTCTAAGGCCGGGAATATTTAGGAACACGGTAACATGATGACTTGACTTTAAGTAGGGTTTTGATACCGAATGGACCAAGGCCACTTTTTGCACTAAGCACGGAGAACTTATTTTTAGGCCTTATCTTAATGATTTCGAGTATCATGCTCATCATTGTTAAGGTTTGATAGGATTGGATTGATGTGTTATGAATTATGATGCTGCTATGTGTTTTTACTTAAATCTAGAGGCATATTTTACTTGAGGACAAGCAAAAGTTTAAGTTTGGGTGTGTGATATGTGTAGGGTATGCATATATTTCCACTACTTTTATTGCACATTTTTATATATTTTCATGTTTATACTCTATGTTTATCGTATCTTTTATTCATGCACTAGGTACATTTTCTCTATTTCCTAGTTTAGAGATCTGCTCTCATACTTTTGCATTTATAGGATGGAAATTAGTGTGAAACAAAGCATTATGAAGGAAGAATAACACAAGCCAAGACGAGGCTGTGCCTTCCATACGGAGAAGTTCCTTCTCTAGACACGACCGTGCCCTAGAAACAGAGCCACAACATCCTCAGGTCATGCCTACTAGGCACGACTGTGCCTCCTTTCCAGGTCAACAGCTTCTTTGGGTCGTGCCTACCAGGCACGACTGTACCTCCTTTCCAAGTCAACAACTTCTTTGGTTCGTGCCAGCAGGGAGTTTGTGTCAAGTTTTTCAGTCGTTCCGCAAAATACGACCATGTCATTCCACGAAACATGACCGTTCCAGCGGAAATTTTGCTCCAAACTTCTCGATCGTGCCATGAGACACAGCCATGTCACTCCGAACTTTTCGATCGTGCCACGAGGCACGACCATGTCTCCCTTGGAAGCCTATTTAAGCAACTTTTTGGCACTTTTTTGGGGGGACCGCTAAAGGACAACAAGGAGGCACTGTAACCACGTTCTGTGGGGGAATTCGCCATAACATCCATCTTTCTGAGGCTACTCCACCATTTCCATCCACCACTGACGAGGAGATCACAATTCAAGGAAGACCGCACATATTGATAAGTCTTTTTTTTCTTTTCTTTCTTTGATTTTGGAACAAAGATGAATTCTTCCTCTTCCTTATCAAATTGTATTTCCTCTGTCATGGATTAGATCTCTTAGATTTTAGGATGTAGAAGGAATTGAGATGTAACGGATGATTGTATTCGATGGATTTATATTTGCTATCTTCTATAACATGCTTATATTTTGTTATATGGAATTGTGTCTCGTGTGTATTTGTTGATATTTTGAAGGCTTGATTTCATATGGATGGGAGTGAATTATGGTTTATAGGAAATCTTAGGATCGTATGACCAGCGTGCCTTATGACAAGAGGTGAATCTTTTTAGCCAGACTTTCTAAGGAAATTCTTAAGCTGTAATAAATTCTCATGAGGGATAACTAACAATTATTGATTACTAGGAAGAGGTCCTTAATTGGGTACTTAGTGACAGAGGGTAGGATACCAGTAGTATTGTCGGAGTGTCCGGTGATAGCAGGAGAGCTATGTAATACCCGTAATTTTCCTTAAATAATTCTTGGATAATAAGATAATGAATGATTGCTCCAAAGGAATTTAATTTCTATATGTGTCTTGATGATTTAATGGGTTAATTTCATGTGGGCTTGCAAAAAGGTAAAATAAAAGAAAATTAATGGAGGAGCCGGGGATTGATCCCTGGACCTCATGGATGGCAAGCCTAGTAAAAGCATGAGTTAACCAAATGTGCTAGCAAGTTATCTTGTTAGAGATACATAAAGAAATAAATGTAAATGTAAAGATAAAAGAAGAGAGGTTATAAAAGGCAGTATATAATTACTTCTCTCTACGATATTCTAACCAATCAATCAAGATTTCTCTTGACATACAAGTAGTGGCCGAAACTTCAAGAAAGGAAAAGGAATTCAAAATTTAAATTTTGAATAAATAAAGAATAAGGAAAGACTCTCCCTAAATGGTAAGTTTAAATAATTTCTTCGGCTAGTTTCCTTTCCCCTCAGATTTTTATTTCCTTATGGGGACATGGCCGAAACTATTGGAGGGAAAGGGAGTTTAAAATTCGAACAAGAGGAGAAATAGGAAGGGGTGGTCGGCCAAGGGAAGGAGGGAGGATTAGGAAAGATTTAATGAGGGAATTCTATACCATGCGAGGAGGGGAATACAAGGAAATTTTCCACCTCATGGCCCCCTCCACATATATAACTAAACCCTCTCCCTCTCCTCTCATTCTTTCCCACGCCAACTCCCCCTCTCCTCTCCCTTTTGTGACCGAAACCTCCAAGAACCCTCAAGTGGCCGGCGCCCATACAAGCAAGAAGAAGAAACAAGAGAAGAGGATCAAGGCAAGAGATTGGTAAGGGTTAGCCTCCTTGGTTTTCTCTCCATCTCTTCTCCTTCACTTTGTGACCGGAGCCTTTCCTCCTTCCCCTCTTCTTGTGGCTGAAATCCTCCAAGAAGGACAAGTGGCCGGTAGCCCCAACCAAGCAAAGGAAAAATAACAAGACAAGGGCTCTAGGAAATTCATTGGTAAGGGATGGTTTGAGTTTTTATTTTCTTTGGTCGTCGTTTCCTTTCTTCTTCATCTCTGGCCGAACATGTTAAAGAGGAGATCTCATGGTTTTTGTTGTCAAAACAAGGAGACAACACCAAGAGGCAAGAAGGGCTCGGAGAAAGGAAGAAGAGGACGCGGAGAAAATATCCACCTCCACAGAGGTGACTAATCCAAGGATCCACACGCACGCACACAGTCGATGCACTATGAATCTTCTCCTTCTCGAAAACCTCGAAGGCGGAGAAACCTTTAGAAAATCTAGATCTCCTCAAAAATGATATGAAATAGTATTTGTGAGGAGAGAAAGAAAGCAGAGAATGGAGAACAAACAAGTTCTCAGAAGAAGCACAAAAGAATGAAAGAATGGCAAAATTCTTGAAAAACTTGTCATCTCGTGCAGGCTTCTTTATAATTTCTACAACATCAGTCGACTGCTGGCGGGGCCAGTCGACTGATGCCTTCAATCAGCAACAAAATCTCGCATTAAAGCGCATTAAATGCTTGCCAATTTTTTCTGCAACGTTCAAATAGCAGTCGACTGTCCAAGACCAGTCGACTGGCAACAGTCGACTCACCATAACACCAGTCGACTGCCCAGTCGACTCCTGTCTTCCTCTGGCTCGACTGATCTTTCTGTGTGCATCTGATTTATGAGCAGTCGACTGCTGGCAGGGCCAGTCGACTGGTGAAGCTGAAAAATCCCATTTCAGCTTCTCTTGACCTAGACCTTGGCCTTCAAACACCTCCACAGCCTCATGCCTCCCTGCACTAGCCTGAGACGCTTCCCATCAGCTTTGTCATGTCAAGTCTTTGCCAAGACCACCCTTGGACTTTTCCTTGCCAAGACTACCCTTGGACTTCTCCTTGCCAAGACCACCCTTGGACTTCTCCTTGCCAAGACCACCCTTGGACTTCTCCTTGCCAAGACCACCCTTGGACTTTTCCTTTGCCAAGACCACCCTTGGACTTTTCCTTTGCCAAGACCACCCTTGGACTTTTCCTTTGCCAAGACTACGCTTGGACTTTCCTGCAAACTTGCCATCACACATGTTAGATCAACAAGAATTGCCTAACTTCAAACATAGTTTAGCCAAACATTGAAACTAAATGCACTTGGGGCAACTATTGCACCAACAAAATTCTGTTAAGGATTTCTGTTAAAAAATTCTGTTAAGAATTTCTGTTATAAAATTCTGTTAAGAATTCTATTTCTTCATAAATAAAATTTTGTTATGATTTTTTCATAGAAATTTTGTTAAGAAAATAATAAAATTTAATTAAGAGATTTTGTTAAGAAATTAATGAAATTTAATTAAGAGATTTTGTTAAGATAATAACAAAATTTAGTTAAGAAAATTTATTAAGAAACTAAGAAAATCTTATCAAGAGGTTTTATTAGATTTTTTCTAACAAAATCTGATTAAGAAAAGTTTGTTAGATTTTTTCTAAATTTTCTTGGATAGCAAAGCAATAAGAGGAGAGGAGAGGGGGCGCCTAAGGTGCAATCAAAATCCAATTCCCTTGCTTCCTAGGGCCAACGCCTTAGAACCTTTAGACTCCTCTTCCCTTTGCTAAGGTCGGCGCCCACCCTTTCTACTCTCCTCTTCCTCTTGTTCTAGGGTCGGCTCCTCCTCTGTTGCTAGTGCTGGCAGTGGCTTTCTTCTTGGCTAAAACCGGTAGCAAGGAGAAGAGAAGAAGGAAGATAACTAAAGAAAGGAAGAAAAGACTTGGTGGTTTATCTGACTAAGATCGTTGCCCACATAGCGTCCAAGAAAAGGAGAGGAGTACGACAGAAGATTAAGAGGTCTTCAGGTAACGTACAATCATCTACACAATCTACAAAGGAAAGGTACAACTATTTTATTCCACTGTATAGTTTGTTTTCCTTTGTATGGATCCTGAATACCAACACAAGAGCCCAATGATCTTAGCAAACTTCGATCAAG